>NC_041391.1:569420031-569437878 GCF_002162155.2 Triticum dicoccoides
CGCGGGCCCTGGCGGCGGAGGAGAGAGAGGGGGCCGGCAACGGCGACGTGGCGGGCACCGATTGGACGAGGGGGCGCGGGGCGGACGTGTCCGGCCGTCGGCGGACGCGTCCGGCGGCGGAGAGGGAAAAGCTAGGGTTTCGGGGGGAGAATTCATCCGCGAATTTCGGGGGAAGGGCTTATTTATAGATTCTGGGAGCTAGGAGAGTCCAAATGAGGAGCAGTTTTCGGCCACGCGATCGTGATCGAACGACCGAGAGCATGGAGGGGAGTTAGATGGGTTTTGGGCCACTTTAGAGGGGTGTTGGGCTGCAAGACGAAAGGGGCTTTTCGGGCTACGCGGTTAACCGTTGGAGTATCAAACGGACTCCAAATGGCACGAAACTTGACAGGCGGTCTACCGGTGCTATACCAAGGCCGCTTGGCAAGACTCGGTCCATTCCGAGAACGTTTAACACCCGCTCACAACGAGAGACAAAAGGGGGAACGCCGGAGGGCATAGGAGTGCCGGATCGCAAAACGAACAACGGGGAAAAGGCTCAGATGCATGAGACGAACACGTATGCAATGCAATGCACATGATGACATGACAAAATGCAACACGCAAGCAAATGACATGGCAACGACAGTGAATAACTGGCAGACACCTGGCGCATCGAATCCGGGGCGTTACAGTATACCTTCTACCTTAGATCCGAAGGCAAGATCTTTGTTGCCAAGAATGGATCCTTTCTGGAAAAGGAGTTTCTCTTGAAAGGAGTAAGTGGGAGGAAAGTAGAACTCGATGAAGTACTACCTCTTGAACCGGAAAGTACTGCAGCTCAGGAAAATGTTCATGTGGTGCCTACACCGACTAGAGAGGAAATTAATGATGATGCTCAAGGTACTTCGGATCAAGTTGCTACTGAACTTTGTAGGTCCACGAGGACACGTTCCACACCAGAGTGGTATGGCAACCCTGTCCTGGAAATCATGTTGTTAGACAACGGTGAACCTTCGAACTATGAAGAAGCGATGGCGGGACCAGATTCCAACAAATGGCTAGAAGCCATGCAATCCGAGATAGAATCCATGTATGAAAACAAAGTATGGACTTTGACTGACTTGCCCGATGATCAGCGAGTGATAGAAAACAAATGGATCTTTAAGAAGAAGATGGACGCGGATGGTAATGTCACCATCTATAAAGCTCGACTTGTCGCTAAGGGTTATCGGCAAGTTCAAGGGGTTGACTATGATGAGACTTTCTCTCCCGTAGTGAAGCTTAAGTCCGTCCGAATCATGTTAGAAATTGCCGCATACTATGATTATGAGATATGACAGATGGACGTCAAAACGGCATTCCTCAACGTTTATCTTAAGGAAGAGCTATATATGATGCAGCCGGAAGGTTTTGTCGATCCTAAGAATGCTAACAAAGTATGCAAGCTCCAGCGATCCATTTATGGGCTGGTGCAAGCATCTGGGAGTTGGAACATTCGCTTTGATGAGATGATCAAAGCGTTTGGGTTTATGCAGACTTATGGAGAAGCCTGCGTTTACAAGAAAGTGAGTGGGAGCTCTGTAGCATTTCTCATATTATATGTGGATGACATACTTTTGATGGGAAATGATATAGAATTCTTGGACAGCATTAAGGCCTACTTGAATAAGTGTTTTTCAATGAAGGACCTTGGAGAAGCTGCTTACATATTAGGCAGCAAAATCTATAGGGATAGATCGAGACGCCTCATAGGTCTTTCACAAAGCACATACCTTGATAAGATTTTGAAGAAGTTCAAAATGGATCAGTCCAAGAAAGGGTTCTTGCCTATATTGCAAGGTGTGAGATTGAGCTCGGCTCAATGCCCGACCATGGCAAAAGATAAAGAAGAGATGAGTGTCATCCCCTATGCCTCAGCCATAGGATCTATTATGTATGCCATGCTGTGTACCAGACCTGATGTAAACCCTGCCGTAAGTTTGGTAGGAAGGTACCAAAGTAATCCCAGCGAGGAACACTGGACAGCGGTCAAGAATATCCTAAAGTACCTGAAAAGGACAAAGGACATGTTTCTTGTTTATGGAGGTGACGAAGAGCTCGTCGTAATGGGTTACGTCAACGCTAGCTTCGACACAGATCTGCATGACTCTAAGTCACAAACCGGATACGTGTATATGTTGAATGGTGGGGCAGTAAGCTGGTGCAGCTGCAAGCAGAGCATCGTGGCGGGATCTACATGTGAAGCGGAATACATGGCAGCCTCGGAGGCAGTGCATGAAGCAATTTGGGTGAAGGAGTTCATCACCGACCTAGGAGTCATACCCAATGCGTCGGGGCCGATCAAACTCTTCTGTGACAACACTGGAGCTATTGCCCTTGCCAAGGAGCCCAAGTTTCACAAGAAGACCAGGCACATCAAGCGTCGTTTCAACTCAATCTGTGAAAATGTTCAAGATGGAGACATAGATATTTGCAAAGTACATACGGATCTGAATGTCGCAGATCCGTTGACTAAACCTCTTCCGCGAGCAAAACATGATCAACACCAGAACTCTATGGGTGTTCGATTCATCACAATGTAACTAGATTATTAACTCAAGTGCAAGTGGGAGACTATTGGAAATATGCCCTAGAGGCAATAATAAAAGGATTATTATTATATTTCTTTGTTCATGATAATTGTCTTTTATTCATGCTATAATTGTATTATCCGGAAATCGTAATACACGTGTGAATACTTAGACCAAAACATGTCCCTAGTGAGCCTCTAGTTGACTAGCTCGTTAATCAACAGATAGTCATGGTTTCCTGACTATGGACATTGGATGTCATTGATAACGGGATCACATCATTGGGAGAATGATGTGATGGACAAGGCCCAATCCTAAGCATAGCCCAAGATCGTGTAGTTCGTTTTGCTAGAGCTTTTCCAATGTCAAGTATCTCTTCCTTAGACCATGAGATTGTGTAACTCCCGAATACCGTAGGAGTGCTTTGGGTGTACCAAATGTCACAACGTAACTCGGTGACTATAAAGGTGCACTACAGGTATCTCCGAAAGTGTCTGTTGGGTTGACACGGATCGAGACTGGGATTTGTCACTCCATATGACGGAGAGGTATCTCTGGGCCCACTCGGTAATGCATCATCATAATGAGCTCAAAGTGACCAAGTGTTTGGTCACGGGATCATGCATTACGGTACGAGTAAAGTGACTTGCTGGTAACGAGACTGAACGAGGTATTGGGATACCGACGATCGAGTCTCGGGCAAGTAACATACCGTTTGACAAAGGGAATTGTATACGGGGTTGATTGAATCCTCGACATCGTGGTTCATCCGATGAGATCATCAAGGAGAAAGTGGGAGCCAACATGGGTATCCAGATCCCGCTGTTGGTTATTCGCCGGAGAGCCGTCTCGGTCATGTCTGCATGTCTCCCGAACCCGTAGGGTCTACACACTTAAGGTTCGGTGATGCTAGGGTTATTAGAAAGACTTGTATGTGATTACCGAATGTTGTTCAGAGTCCCGGATGAGATCCCGAATGTCACGAGGAGTTCCAGAATGGTCCGGAGGTGAAGATTTATATATGGGAAGTTGTCATACGGTCACCGGAAAGTTTCGGGGGCATATCGGTATTGTACCGGGGCCACCGAAGGGGTTCCAGGGGTCCACCGGGAGGGGCCACCCCTCTCGGAGGGCCTCATGGGCCATAGGGGGAAGGGAACCAGCCCCTGGAGGGCTGGGCGCCCCCCCCTTGGGCCCATGCACCTAGGGTTGGGGGGGGGAAACCCTAGTGGGGGCGCCCCCCTTGCTTGGGGGGCAAGCCCCCTCCCTTGGCCGCCCCCCCTCTAGATCTCATCTAGAGGGGGCCGGCCCCCTTCCCCCTTCCCCTATAAATAGTGGGGTGAGGGGAGGGCTGCACAAGACATCCAAGGCGCAGCCCCTCCCCTCCCCAACACCTCTCCTCCTCCGTTAAGTGCTTGGCGAAGCCCTGTCGGAGTACTGCCTCTCCACCATCACCACGCCGTCATGCTGCTGCTGGAGCCTTCTTTCTCAACCTCTCCTTCCCCCTTGCTGGATCAAGAAGGAGGAGACGTCATCCGCTCCGTACGTGTGTTGAACGCGGAGGTGCTGTCCGTTCGGCACTTGGTCATCGGTGATTTGGATCACGGCGAGTACGACTCCATCATCCCCGTTCCCTTGAACGCTTCCGCACGCGATCTACAAGTGGTATGTAGATGCATCTCTCTCCTATCACTCGTTGCTTAGATGAACTCATAGATGGATCTTGGTGAAACCGTAGGAAATTTTTTAATTTTCTGCAACGTTCCCCAACATAAAGTACATACATTGGTCAATTTTCTCTTAATACTTGCATGCAATGATTTAATGCACCTTGGAATCTGAACATATGATGGAAAACAACCAAATTGAGCCTTATAAAATGGAAAAACTAAAATTTTGAGATAAGCCCAATAAACCGGAAAGGAGGGAGTACATGGAGAGAAAATTGTGGACTTGATTGCGGTTACCACGCCCTAATTAATTGAGCATTAAACCAAATGCGTCTAAAGTCTCTCTGGTGGTGGAAATGCATTGAGAGAAATGCATCATAATGAAGCGCGCCCTGTAAACTGTGACGGAGGGAGGAGTAGTATGAAGGTGCAAAACCATGTACGTGTATGGCCAGTCGGTCAACGCACCTCCTCTTGGCATATCACTGACATGTGGGACAGGAGTGTGAGCAAACCGATCTCAATTGACGGCAAAGAGCCAACCCGCCGTTCCTTGAGACAGATGAGGAGCGAGAACACACAGACGGGCTCGCACGGAGGCCAAGATATATTCGAGCATGGTTGGTTGATTGATATCATTCATTACATGTTGGGCTGCGATTTTCCGCCCTTCTCCAGAATAAACGTGTACTTTATCAGAGATAAAAAAATAAGAGTACAAACGCTCCACCATGCGATTCTAGTAGTAGTACTACCCGTACTACTGCACTTGGTTCTTCACCTCTTCGTGAAGTCGAACAATGATGGTACTCCGCATGTTGGGTACTACAGTGTATGCCTCTGACAATCTGACACCGAATGGACGGATGCATGTCCACCGAGGGTAGGTTGCATTAGTAAAAAGGCATAAGCGAGCTTCACCTTGTCCTGCAAGCTTCTCCTTGTTCTGCGAGTTGACGGGACACACCAAAAAGTAGTGCTAGTACATACTCCCTCCTTTCCGGTTAATATGGCTTAATCTTTTTTACAGGTAAATGAGAGATCTTTATTCATATATAAGCATTCTTAGGACGATCAGCTAAGACATTGGTCACTAGGAAGCGAGGTACCCCGCAAAACAAGAAGTAGGAAGCGAGGTGTTTCATCAAGCCAGCTCTCGGCCACATTCAAAGTGCAGCAAGCACGGTTCGCACGAAGATGCGCCGCAAGGTTTGCTGACCTGTTTACATGCTGGATAAAAAAAGAGGAAATATTACCAAGTGCTCCTATTTGTAACAGGATATGAGCCAGAATTAAGCGAGAATTGTGGCGAGTGTTCCATGCAATCAACTTCCATTATCACATGCGAAAACCCTCGAAGAGAACCAAATGTGTTGAAGATTGCTTTATCACATTTTAAAATTATAATAAGAGTGCAGACGCTCCTCCATCCGGTTCCTAGTACTAGTATAGTACATACCTTTATAGACTATAGTAGTAGTACTAGTACTACTAGGAAACTTTGCGCTTGGCTGTTCGCCTATTCGGGAAGTCGAACAATAATAGCACTAGTAGTATAGTGTATGCTTCTGGCAATGAGACCCCGAATTAACTGTTGCATGTCCACCGCCTGAGCAAGGGAGAGCTTGCATCAGTCAAAAGTTTCTCCTTGTCCTGCAAGAGACCGCGCGCAAGCTTCTCCCGTCATGCAACCTTCTCCTCGTTCGGCAAGTTGACGGGACACAGCAAAGTAATGCTAGTCCATACTGCCTCCTCTCCGGTTAATATGGCTTAATTTCAAACGAGATAAATACACTGTCTGTCACTGCATATTTGTAAAAGTACGGTCAGTGGACTTCATAATACGCTCATTGCGCTCAATATATATATTTTATGGTGTTTATACGGTCGCTAGCTCACCCTGACTGAGTATGTGTGTGCATGCATATGTAGATTGAGCACTTGAGCGTGACCGTGTGTGTTCCGTCGTGTTCTCGGACATGCATGCATTAGGGCGTCGTGCGCGTTTTTGCGTCCATGTGTACGTGTGACTGTTGCATACACGTAGGGGGAGTACGTGTAGGGGCACTAAGGAGCAGTCAAATCACACGGTAAGTTAGTCGGAAGAAGCAACCATCATTTCACTCTTGAATGACATGTACGCAATATAAAATGGTTGATATGGAGAGAAAAAGAAAACCACTATATATACACTAGCAAGAGCCTAATCTACAAGCCTGCTTTCTTAGGTTGCTCTCTTCACAAGCATAGAACGACGGGCCTGATCCCGCAGCTGGGGGAAGGGAACAATGTTCTGTGTAGACGCGGCCGACATCGGCGAGGGAGAAAACCCACAGTCGGTGCGTCCCAATCGGGGGTCACCGTGGTATGGGCCGATGCCGCGTCCCAACCGCCCTTCTAGCTACAGCCCGACATCCCAGGTAGTCCGTCTTCCTTTTGGAGCCGGCTTGCTCCACTGTCGTAGCTCCATCTCCATGTTGATCTTTCTCTACTTCTACCGGCTTCTACTTGTGATGAGTTTATGTCTCATGAACTAGTGCCAGTACTATTATTCTAATCACACTTCTTGAATATCTTTGCCATCAGGGATGCACAGGTCGATTTTAGTGGAACTGCACAAAAGCATCGTATGATCCGAGCCGTCTTTCCTTCGACAGGTTCTACCTGGCCAGGAAATTAAATCATGTTTAGGGTTTAGGGTTTAAGTCGTAGTGACCCCATCAGTAGTTTTTCTTTTGTACACGCTCCCACAACTTTTTTCTTTAGTTGTGAAGTAAATATTGGCTATGATCTGGGAATCATTGAGATGCATCAGCATGCGTGTTAGTTTTCCTTTGTATTTGACGGAATGTTGTAACGGGGCAACCTTGGAATAGGAATGAAAATGAAGTGGAAAGTTTCCGTCTTTCCGGAGAAACAATGGAAACGGAGAGAAACCAACATTTCGTTTCGTTGGATCGCGCCATCGAGCAAAACCAACATTTAAATCACGTCTGTCGTGTTTGTGTCTCACCCTCCTCCACGGCTCGACCCCACACGGTCGCTTGGCATGCCACTCACCGCAAACCGAGTATACGATAACTTTACCGCATGCTTGTCGATGGATCACGCCATGGAGTACTAGCACTACTAGAAGAGATTAACGAGTTGGGGGAGGACATCTAGCTATAGCACGAACTCCCAAGAACTTTTTACATGCATGTTGTGGCCGGCTACGTGACCGTTGAATGCGGAGCAGCCGCGTGCACCTGGAAGCGGCGTGGGCGACGCTCTCTCGGCCGGCGCGCCTCTTCAATGCCGGCACTAGTGAGAGGTCGCGTCCGCTCTGGCCGGGCATGAATGCGGCACTGACTGTTTCGGGCAGGAAGCACGCGCAGGTGATGAAGAGGGTTCGGGTTGGTCTAGACCGGCCGTGGCAGCGGTTCGGACGTCCGCAAACAAGAGATGTTGTACATTAATATTGCTGCATATCTAATTAACAGCGTAAATAATGTGCCAGTTGGACAAATATGATTGGATATGGAGATGGAAATGGAATTTTATGTAAACACGGATATGCATGTCTATGTCTATGTGTGTGTGCGCGACGACTCTCGCTACGTAGAAGCGGGGGCATGTTTTTGATCAAGTTTTCTTTCTTGGTACGTTAAAAAAATCTGTTTGTCTAATTCACATCTAGATGTTATTTAAGGATATCACATCTAAGCTCCCACAAGTATATAATGTATCAAGAAGAAACAAAAAAAACTAGGACAAAAAAATAGACCACAAACAGAGTGGACATCAACTTAGATGTGACATAACTATGTCATATCTAGATGTGTGCAAGACAGACCCTTAAAAAATTGTCCGCCGGTTTTCGTTTTTTTTGGAACACGCGTATTCTATTTAAAACAATTGCTATGGGGAGATGTTTTTACTCCATTATATCCACTTGTTTGATAGAGTTTCTCGCGTCTCGCTCTCTCACCCTCTTCATCTCAAAACAAGATAACAGTGTCCACTATATCTCTCTCTGCACCGATGGTCACAGATCCGGCCGAATCCCGTCTGCTGCAGGAGGTGAGGAGGTGCAGCGTTGACATTGTCGCCGTCGGCGACGGAGGAAGCCGATGCGCACCATCCTCTCGGAGCCGGCGCTAGCGCGGACGAAGATCCTCCGCACCCTTGTTCACTGCTCTCGTGTGGGCAGATCCCGCCCGCCCACATAAACGACATCTCGCACACCTGAGGTATAACTTCTTGTACTGGTCCAGCTCCCCAGGTCGTTGCGTGCGGGTTTTCTTCTATGCGACTACTCCCCAGCTCCCCATGTATAGTAGCTAGTGTTCGTCGGCTCGTCCAACATCACCTACTAGTACTATTATATAGGAAATGCCACTCGAAAAGTTGTCCTGATTTATGCCTCGGTGGAGGTATACATGTTGTTTCGACAAAAAGTACATGGTGTTTGTGCGGTCATTGTCCATATGGTGGTAGTACTATCACTGGTTAAATGAAGAAATGCTTTTTTTCTCGGGTATCCTGGTTTAGTTCCCATCAAGATAATTATGATGCTTTTGTTTGTTGGTGTTCTTCTCATTAATTCTAATTGACAATTGAGATGTCGTTGCTAATCTTGTAAAACAAAGTAACAACGCTATATACCTTTTTTATATTTTTGGAAACAGCGATGCGTATCTCCATACCCGGGCATGTCTTCCTCAATTTTAGTGGAACTGCACAAAATTGGATGGCCATTGTTGTTCCGCCTCACTATCCTCTGCCACATGGTTCTTCCTTCCTCGAGCTTGATTACTGAGAAGAAATAGACCATAGTGAGGATTTGTCGAACTTCATAGGTGCCTCACCCAAACTTGATGCCAAATGGATGATGCATCACCACGATGACCTATTGATGATCAGGGTTGCGCCTCATGGTTGCGTCGGCTGGTGAAGCTGATCAATTTTCAATGAAAAACAAGCTGTCTTCCATCAGTGCTCTTTGCTTGTTACGCACAAAGATGATATCCTTCGTCAGTTCACCTTGGTTGCGTTGGAGACGCAGTCATCTTTCACATTGGTGCAATTTTATCACACAATTGGCTATGAACCAAATGTTTCCTCTAAGAAGGATCGATGTTGGTACTAAGAGCATACATTTTGTATTGATTTCTAAGCCTTCTCACAACTTAGTCTCTAGCTCCCCTGTAATTTTATTTGTCCAGCTATTAACTTTGATTTAAAAAATGTTGTGAACTAAAAACCCGGATGGACGTAGTAGCCCTCCATTTTATTTACTCCGCATATTAGATTTGACTGCAGTCAAACTTTGTAATACTCTCAAACCTTTACGATAATTGAAATTAAAATTCTTTATTTGTACACACTCTCACACGTTTCTGATAATTTGGCGCATGTGTGGTTCTTCACTTAAGGGAGGGTAGTGTACTGCATGTGAAGGACAGTAAGTGCGACCAGGACGCATGGGCATGGATCGTTAGTTCATCGGAAGTAGTACTCCCACTGTCTAGGTGTGTACTAAGTCATCTTACGGAAACCAAATAATTCCAAAACACTTAGGCGCGGTGCATTAACTTCTACCTCGTTTTTTGTTTCTTGACATTTCAACCAATAAGAGATAAAGGGTGTGCATGTTTTTCATGACTTGAGACTATGCAATACTATTAATTAGAAAATAAACATTAACGTTTCTCGGTTTCCCCTCCTCCTTAGTCACGGTGCACAGCCTAAGATGACTTACTCACCTAGACGGAGGGAGTAGTAGTTTTCTTCACTGTTTGTTAAATAAAGAGTTTCGTTTCGTACTTACACAATTTAAAATGATTGTTATGGAGAGAATAAGAAAACCACTCCACTATATATTAGTCGTATACATGAGAGTACTATATGGACACAGCTTCATTGACTTAGTGCACCTGCCTTTGGGTTTATGACAGGTGGGACCAAAATGTGGCTGGCTCACGTGTCATACAGCCAAAGGCAGGGGCAATGAAGGCACCGGAGCTCAGTCCGTACTACAGTAGTATATATACAAGCTGGAGCCTCAGCGCTTGTTCTCTAAGGTTTGCACTCTCCACACTCTCGCCGCACTACATATATGTATACACGTTGGAGGCTCAGCGTTCATTTGCTAGGTTTGTTATATTCACAGTCTCTCACCCTCTCTTCACCAGATCTAAACAAGACTACGTTGGCCTCTTGTCTCTCTCTCCCCCTCACGGTTGGTGAAGGAGGCGTCCGTATCCCGTCGCACCGGAAAGGGGAGGAGGTGCAGCGTTCACTCTATCGCCTTCGGCGAGGGAGGCAATCCACTGCCGGCTGCGCTATTCTCTTTCACCCAATGCATGTGCGGGAGGGCCACCGACCCATTCTTCCTCGCTGTCGTACGTAGTGTGGGCAGATCCAGCCTCTCGCCGCATGCCTTGCCACATCCTGACGACCCTCAGGTATAAGTTTCTTTGAAAGCGTCGTTGATCTAGCTGCATGTGGATCTTTTTTGATCTGTTGTCAAATCTAGGTCTTGGTTCAAAGAGGAAAGAAGGGTGCGGTGAGCTGGAGCAAGAATCTAGGACGTGGTTCAATGAGGAAAGGAGGGATGGAAAGTAGTATAGACTGGCTATATAGCTGCTTTGTTGGTCGAAAAGGGAAAAAGGGGGTAACCCAGTACACACATCTGTAAGGAACCGATCTCTTTGTTGAAAAGGGAAAGAAACTGGGGGGTCGGGTAGTTTGAGCAGGACTAGATTTGCTACCCTCACATAGGAAAAAGGTTCAAAGAGAACAAATATGGTACCAACGCATATATGCTGCTTGGCTACATACTCTGCATCACCCATTTATACGTGTGGACGCACATGGTGCTGGCACGTCCCATACAGCTATTTTGCTGTTGTTAATCTAAGAATGCCGCCGGAAAATTGAAGCAATGCCACTGTTAAAAGTAAAATACATTTTTTAACGAATGTTGTTTCAAGAGAATATCTCTGTTAATATGAATCAATACAACCATTTTAGAAATGCTACTATCCTACTTTGTTTTCCATCCAAGATAAGATAGATGCTTCTTTCTGTCACCGTTTGTTTCATCCTCCTTTATCGACAAGTAATTGTTTCCTTTTTTGCCTCTGTTAAAGCAGGGGTATCAATTCAACTTGTTGCTATTGCGACATTTTGCTTCGCTACTCGAAACACTTATGTTTTAAGAGTGTTTTGTGCAGTTCAACTTGAATGTCACATCGGTGACTTTGCTTAATTTTGGTGGAACTACACAAAAGGAGATCGAGATTTGTTTCCAGTCTTCGTGGCGAGTTGTTTCAAATCTTGGTCTTATCCACATGATGTGAAGTGTCCTTTGAGATGTTGTGCTACTTGTTTTGGTACTGTTTTAAATAAATGTTGAATTGAAGCTATTGTATTGCTGTCTTTTCCCATTAAGTAGTGAACAAAAATGGGACCAACCCAGACATGATGCTTGTTGCTTTGTTACAACAAATTCAACATCACCCCCTTTATAAGCCAGTAATTGATGCCACTCTCAGAATTAACTACTGAATCTTATTTCAAAACTACAACACTTGTTAGAGTTTGGCGGGATTACCATTTTTGTGGCCGCATGTTTCATCCTCCTTTATTAGCCAGTAATTGATTCCTTTTTTGCCTCTGTTTAAATAGGCATATCTATTCAACTTGTTGCTATTGCGACATTTTGCTTCGCTACGCAAAACACTTTGCTTGATTTTAGTGCAACTGCACAAAACGAGATTGGATTTCCTATTCGTGTTGGCAGATTTGTATTTTATCCTGGTGTTCTCATGAAAGGTCAGTACAGGCCTTCATCCACATGATTGTGTAGTGTGCTTTAAGATGTTGTGCTACTTGTATTGGTACTGTTTTAAATAAATGTTGAATTGAAGCTATTGTATTGCTGTCTTTTCCCATTAAGTAGTGAACAAAAATGGGACCAACCCAGTCATGATGCTTGTTGCTTTGTTACAACAAACTCTGCATCACCCCCTTTATAAGTAGATGGAAGCACATATTGTTGTTGCGCCCACTCTCCCCTGGAACTGTTTATGCTTTTCGTTAATCTAATGTCGCTTGTAAAATTAAGCAATGCCACTCTCAGAATTAATTAACTACCGAATCTTAGTTCAAAACTGCAACACTTGTTAGGAATGGTACTATCCTGCTTTGTAGTTCTTTCTACATGTTTAACCAAGGTATTGTTAAGATAATGTCTCTGTTAAAATGAATCAGTTGCATTGTTTTAGGAATGGTACTTTTCTGGTTTGTCGTTCTTTATACATGTTGAAACAAGGCATTGTTAAGATAATGTCTCAGTCAATATGAATGAATCACACTGATGGAGAATTTCTACTCTCCTGTTTTGTTTCCCATTAAGATAAAGTAGATAAGTAGATGCTTTTCTTCTGGGAGTACAAGTCATCAACCGTTATTTCTCAGTAATTGTTTCCCTTATACCTATTGTTGCTTACAGGGATATCAAAATTAAAGCTTGGTTTTATTCTGACTTCGATTTTAGTTGAACTGCACAAAAGGAGACAATGTGTCCAAGGCAAACTGCTGCATTACTGGGTCCAGTTGGTCGTTCCACTTTGCAGAAAGAAGAGTCACTGTTTGCGCTACATTACAGAAGGAATGACCAAGAAGCTTTACAGAGTATTATTAGACGCTGGTGACATGACTACTATGCAGAGAGCATTGGCAATTTAACAACACATGGAGTGCCCTGAGCAAAAAGTGCCCAAACAAGTACAAGAAGCTACGACAGGACTCCACGATCATAGGCATTACATATTTTGAATGGGAAAACCTTGTCAAAGTTTAATCATTTATGTTAGCAAGAATATGTTAGTTTAATATATTGGAATTGGAAAACCTTGTCAAAATTTGCTCATTGATGTTAGCCAGAAGACATGCATTTGATATTTTTGAGTGGGAAGCCCTTGCTGTGAGCAGCGTCGAGTGTTTTTCCTATTCCTGTGTTCAGTTTAGAAGTAAATAGTTACTTTGCTGAGATATTCATGTGTTAAGAGTTTGTTCTGAATTTTATCTATGTAATGCGAGGCCTTGTGTTTGATTGCAAAGTTGAGCTTGGAATGTTGTGGCATGCGACATCACGAGCTGTTCATCGTGCCTCGTGAGAATAATGTGTCATATTGTTTTGCATGTCCATCTAATTCCATTGATTTTCTTGTTAAGAAGATCATCCTCTTCTGTTGTTTCCGGGCTTAAGAAGTTCATTGTCTGATGTTTCATTCATAGCCTATATGACAAGTCGGGTAGGTTAGATGTGAAACCATATGATCTTCCGACCAACTCATGATATTAGGCCGTGATTGGATCGTCGTTTTCTAACCAAAACCGCTTGTAAAACTGACGCTTGTTAATAAAAGCAGATGGTCTCGGGAGAAGCACTTGGTTGGTCGATTTCGACTAGTAAAATATCAAAAGTACTTCACACACGATAAAAACGCTGAACGACACTCGGATGATTGCTAATCCAGACATTAGCTGTTGTTTCAGCCTTGCCCATGGATAGCATGATACGCACGTCATGCATGTATCGTCTGGTATTGTCGTCCATATAGCAGTGCTTGTAAAATATACACCGGTCTCTCAAATTACATGCGTAACCCGCCGGTTTTACTTACAGACCTCAGGCCCTTGGTTTCATTACGCCTGTATTTTACGCGTTGTTTCCGATGACGAGTAAATAACACTTGTATGTTAATACAGGTTTGAAATAAACCAGAGCTCCCAAGCGCGGCCTTACCGTTTCATGCCGTCTCAGTTTCTCGAAGGTGCTCATAGGTGCCCGATGATCCTGGCTTCCTGAATGAGCGGCGGGCGCTGTATCAGGCCATCCGTATGGCCCGCGAGGCCCTCTCCGTTGTCCTTCGAGTTGTTGCGCTCGCCATGGCGTCGAGCATTGTTAACATCGTCAACGAACATGAGGATTCAGGAGATGACTTTATTTTGACTGGATGACACTAGGGACCCACTAGGGCCATAGCCGTACGTACGCAAGTGCCTCCTTATTATGTACAACTATATTTTTTTGCTTTCTCCTGGTTTCCTGACATCACAGTCCCACACCATTGTCAACCTATGTAGTCAATATAAACGAGATAATTGCACAAGGTGCGGCCGACAGCTGGGACCAAGCAGCTCGAGCAGTATTTGTGTTTTTGAGGCGTGAGCACTGCAGAATTTTTCTTGGCGATGATTTCGTTGTTGTTCAGAGGAGAGCAGGGTATTAACTGGGCGGGCTGTGGCCTGTCTAGACCAGGCAGATATCTAGCCCAGATACTTATTTTTTCAAGATGAAAATGGCTAGCCCAGCTATACATTTTTTTGAGGAATACCCACGCAAGGTCAACTTGTTGTTCTCCGCCCCGCTGGGCTGCAAATCTTTCCTAGGAGGGATGCATTAGGCTTAAGAGGAAAATGGGCTTTTAAAAAATAATAAATGGGATGTAATTATAAAAACTGGGCAGTAACTATAAAAAAATACACCAAACACGAAATTAGTTTATAAAATATTATTTATGGATTTTGAAAATCTTAAATTTTCATTGTTGCGCGCAATGTCTCATTGGATTTTTACGTAATAAAAATTTATATTTAATCTGACTAGAAATTTCGGGATAAAAATATTTCGGATCCCCTCAAAATGTGGGAAATTTTATTGAATTCTGTCTTCAATGGTTGGTTGAAATTATTAATCGTTGTCCTAGCTAGAAAATGGGATGTCCTTTTAATAAAATGTAAATGGGCTGTAGTAAATTCCATTAGAATTCAAAAATGGGTTGTACATTCTTACAAATTGCAAATGGGCTATAAGTTCTCTGCCACACACTTGTGGGCCTACTAAGTGACGCGTCCCCTAAAAAATAAGTTGACGCATATGCAAGGCTTTGTCAACTTATTATAGTCAAAACACGGTTCTAGCAGCAGTGGCCGTTGGATGTCTATCCAACGGATGTCGTGCTTCTTTTTCAATCTCGGATATTCTTAGCTTCGGCCGCACAAAAAATGATTCCTCCCCCTGACATATGGTCGCACCGTTTCGGAGGCTGACCTGTGGGCCTACTAAGTTGGAGCGTACTAAGGGCTTTGTCAACTTAATCGATACAAATGATTCTAGCTTCAGTGACTGTACGATGTCCATCCAATGGCCGTAGTGCTTCTTCAACCTCTGGTGTTCTTGCTCCAGCCGCCCAAAGCAGCGCCAGTCGTGCACCTGCTCCTGCCTCCCATGGCCGGCTGTCCTGCCACGGAGGCCTCACCGCCCCCATACTACTCCCACCCCTGGCCAGGCCATCCCTCCACTCACCCACACCCCCTGTTATTCTACGGCGACGGCAGCCTCACACCACAGCCGAACCAGTGAACCCTCGTACTCCTCTCCGTGCGGGCTTCCACTGCAGTGTCTTCCCCGGCACTGCGTCGTCCCCTTCCTAGGGCTCGCCGTCGTCCACCACCCTGGTGCTCTCGGCGCGGCATGGTCAACGTGGTCAACCACCGACTTCCATCGGAAGAGTACTATACATGGAGAGGCTGACAGCTGGGTCCACAGCGGCCGCAAGAAAGTGCCTCCTTATTACGCGCAAAATAATTATTCCTCCACCTGACAGCAGGGACCCATCGAACAGGCCACCTTATTTCACAAAAAAACATTTCCCCCCTGGCTGCTCGGACCCACCGGATGGGCCACCGTATTTCGCGAAAAAAATGTTCCCCCCGCTGTCAGCTCGGACCCACCAGAAGTGCCTCCTTATTACGCACAAAAAAATGAATACCCCCCTGCTAGCTGGGACCCACCTTGGTGGGAGGCTGACTTGTGGGCCTACTAAATTGACGGGGACGGAGGGCTGTGTCAACTTAGTCAATATGAACGATTCTAGCTCAAGTGACCGTATGATGTCCATCCAACGGCCGTAGTGCTTCTTCAACCTCTGGTCTTCTTGCTCCAGCCGCCCAAAGCAGCACCGGTCGTGCCGCCTGCTCCTGCCTCCCGTGGCCGGCTGTGCTGCCGCGGAGGCCTCAGCGCCCCCTACTATTCCCATCACTGGCCTGGTCCTGCGGCGACGGCAGCCTCACACCGTAGCCGAACGAGTGAACCCTCATACTCCTCTCCGCCTGGGCATCCACTGCCGTGTCTTCCCCGGCTCCGCGTCGTCCCCTTCCTAGGCCTCGCCGTTGTCCACCACCCTGGTGCTCTCGACGCGGCGTGGTCAACATGGTCAAGGAACGACTTCCATCGGACGTGGACTGTACGTGGAGAGGCTGACAGCTGGCTCCACGGCTGCAGCAAGGAAGTGCCTCCTTATTACGTGGAAAATAATGATTCCTCCACCTAACAGCAGGGACCCACCGGACGGGCCATCGTATTTTGTGAAAAAACGTTTCCCCCCTGACTGCTGGGACACACCAGCTACATCTTCGCACGCAAGGAAGTGCGTCCAGACAAAAAATATGATTCGCCCCCCTGACTGTTGGGACCGACCAGCTACATCTTCGCACGCAAGGAAGTGCGTCCGGGCAAAAAAAAACAAAACAATTCGCCCCCATGACTGCTGGAACCCACCAGGTACATCTTCGCATGCACGGAAGTGCCTGGCAGTCGGGACCCACCTGGTCGAAGCGTACGTAGCGTTGTCATTATGGTCGTGAATGTGTACGTACATATATACTGGTCGATGTAGAGGCGCGCACGTGTCATAGTAGAGGCGCGCACGTAGCATGTACACGTACGTACAGCGGCCAGTGTGCAAGAAAGAAAATACGGCCACGTATGTGTACATACGGGCGGGGTCTCGAACGCCTACTCGCGCATACGTACGGCCAACGCTTGTGTACATGGCTGAGTCAGAAAGGAGAAATAGCGTCGTCGTCGTGTTCATGGGGAGGCAATGGAATGCGTCGTGTTCATGGGGAGGCAACGGAATGTGTCGTGTTCCTCGGGAGGCAACGGAATGTGTGGGAGCCAACCGGCTGGGTCGGAACGGAATGTGTCATCATGTTCATCGGGAGGGCTTGGACGGAATAGGCGATGGAAACGAGGCCTGGCGTACCGCAGAACGGAGGAAACGGCCTTGAGTTCGACCGGCCACGTTTGAAACGGGATCCTATTCATCGGAAGGGGTCTGGCATACCGCAAAACAGAGGAAACGGACCTCCTACGGTCAAAACTGGGGTCCTGTTGATTGGGAGGGGTGTGGCGTACCGCAAAACGGACGAAATGGACTTGTGTTGGAGCGCTATGGTCAAAACGCGGGTCCTATTGATCGGGAGGGGTGTGGTGTACCGCAAAACAGACGAAACAGACTTGTGTTGGAGCGCTACGATCGAAACGGGGGTCCTCTTCATCGGGAGGGGTGTGGCGTACCGCAAAACGGGACTCCACGGGATATTGTTCATCTCCACCGTCGACCTCCTCCAGCCTCCACGGGCTACCGTCAACCTCCTCCAGCCTCCACGAGCTCCTGTTCATCCAGCCTCCACCGCGCGCTACTCCACCGGCTACTATTCAATCACCCCTCCACTGTCTACTCTTCATGCAGCCCTCCACGGGGTCGTCCTGTTCATCCAGAGGC
>NC_041391.1:569438017-569460304 GCF_002162155.2 Triticum dicoccoides
ACTCACTATTCATCCAGAGAGGCAGCATCGATCGGGTTCAGTTAGCAGCAGTAGAGAAGGAATTGCTCGATCGGGTTCAGTTAACAGCCATCGATCGATCGCTTGGGTTCAGTAACACGTAGCCTGCAGTGCAATCGCTCGGGTTCAGTTAGAGCCCAACGCCCTCGCTCGGGTTCAGTTAGAGCCAACGCCTCGCACACACACGCGTACGTGTACGAGAGAAACACGCATTGCTCGGCCCCCGACCACCCACCATAACCGGGAACTCCCTGAAATTTTCCTCGCCCTCGCTTCTACCACAGTTTTTTCCGTCATGGATGGCCCAAAGAATGTCATGCAGCTGCGTCTCCAGCCCACCCAGGATGAAAAGCCCATTTTTTGTCATGATTTTTTGTCATAGAAGTAGGATCCCACCACATCTATGATGATACCGGGTTTTGTCACAATTATCATCATAGAAGTGTCATATGTATGATAGAAAAAGTTTCGTTCGGCCCAAAATTTCACGGATGTGTCTTTTTTTTGTAGTGTATCAAGATAAACATGAAGTGATTCGTCAAAACATTGAAAGACTTTGGATATTAGTTGCACTACTAATAATCAATCACAAAAAGCCTCAATATCTGTAGCACCTATGGCAAACAACATCTCTAAACCGAATAACAAAGCTTCATATTCGGCCTGATTATTTGTGCAGAAATACTCTAAACGGCATGAGGCTTCAAAAACAGCACCGTGAGGAGATATATAAACAACACCAACACCTTGGCCATTGCTACAAATTTAACCATCAATATATAATCTCCATAGTATTAAAAAGTGTGTTCGCACATGAACACGACACCGTGTACCCTCGATGCCAGGGGTGATGCACCGCAGCTCACGTCCAAGGAGACACGCCAGAAGAGCGGTACGCAAGACAATTCGGCGGGTGCTTTTGTGGACCCGAAACCCCACACGCCCGGGAGGGACCCCGTCTGGCCGCGCGGCGGCTATGGGTGCCCTAGGTCAACCTGATCGCCCCTAGGGCCTCGAGGTTTGCTGCCCTGCAAATGAAGAAGAAGCGAAGAACAAGGAAGATGAAGAACTAGGGAGAGAGATAAAAGTAAGGTAAAAAAGTGGTAGATGTGTAGTTTGATTGTGCGTTGTTCAATCGGGCATCACCCCTTAGCTATATAAGAGGCGGCTGGACTTCCCGTGCTAGTAAGAGGCGGCTGGACTTCCCGTGCAAGGGAAGACTTCAATTTGCGTCCAAAACCCTAGTCCAACTCGGATTTATTTGGTCCGAACTTTCCAAAACTGTTCGGTAACAACTGGCAGCACCTTGCGGGTTGCTTTTTGGTAATAAATGACCTCAGATGAAAATGTGCTCAAAAGCAATTTTGACCGTTTCGACGAGAAGAACAACTTTCATGTTTGACATTTTTGATCAAAGGCCATCTTGAGGGGGTTTTCAGCTCTTTTCCGAAGTCTGCAGCAGAGAAATTCAAAACCCGGATGGTTGTCCCCGGAGTGTCCGGCCATCTACTATAGCAGCATCTTGTATTGGTTGTAACTTTTGCATACAAATTCCGATTGAGACAGTTTTTATATCAAATTCAACCATTTCAATGAGACGCACATGTTTCATGTTGAAACTTTTTTCCATTTGAAGCCACCTTAATTGGGTTTCAAGACATTCTTTAATCTGGTGTCAACATGAGCATCTCTGAAGTTGTCATAACTTTTGCATCCGAGATCCGTTTTAGACCATCTTCATATCCATCTTGATCTTCTCGAAGTGAGCCATGTCATGGTGACTTCCAATAATAAGTTTGAATTAATCTTGACATAGCTTCAAGCTACTCTTTATAATCATGCCACTTTTGAGCATCAACACATGCCCCCTTGTTTTTCGGCAAAGCTAGCATGCTGAAAAAGAACTTGCCGTGTTGGTTCTAAGGACGATGTCAACACTCCATCGGCCATTTATATGCTTAGGGTGATAATTATATATTGGCCAACATTTTTTTTCAATCCTTGATGCAAACTTGGGCAAAACCTTCTCAACTTCATTAACAATCCGATGATAAAGTCCCATAGATATGTATCTCAAGGTCATCCTCCGAACCATAATGTTTACCCTTTTGCTAGGATTTTGTAGATAATAAACAATAAACTTACTCCAATCCTTACTTCACCTGCATAAAAATTTCATTAGTGGCCAAAGCTGTGGACTTCGGTTCGGCCTTACCTATGTTGAAGTGACTAAGCATCGACTACTGAGAGAAATGAAATACACCATGATCAATATAGTAGCCGGATGCTTGTTGTGCCAATTCTTTTGAATTGTCATGTCTAAATATATGAGCAATTTTAAAGCAAACCAAGGTAAATTTTGCATCCAGACATACCTCAAGATAAACTATAAGTGATTCATCAAAACATTGATAACACTTGGATATTTGTTGCACTACTCATAACGAATCACCAAAAGCCTCAATATGTATAGCACCTATAGCAAGTAAAAGATTCAATCTGAATAACAATGCATATTCGGCTCTGATTAATCGTGCATAAAAATATTCTAAGCGGCATGAGGCTTCAAAAATAGTACCATAAGGAGATATATAAACAACAACAACACTTTGGCCATTGCTACGAATTGAACCATCAAAACATAATCTCCATAGTACTAGAGAGACCAGGCTAATATCAATATTATGCATGTCATTAATCCGATGTTTAGTAATAAAATCAGCTATGATTTGGCCTCTTATAGATCTCAAAGATGCATAAGCCAAATCATATCGAAACAAAGTATAAGCTCACTAGCCAATTCTACAACTATGAATTGGTCGACAACATATATTCAATGTCGTCAGTCATGATGTCTGAACTGCATTCAAATATAAATATAAATTTCCATGAGCACGTACCTTGTCTCGCTCTCTAATGGAACTAAGGATGATGTTAGAATACTACACCGGCCATGCATTGACATACTCTTAGGACGATAGATAAATATCGGCCATTACCATGTAAACTTCGTTCAAAGCACATATAGCTGAAACAAACAAATGAAATGACAAATCAAGTATTTTGGCCCTTTGGATCAGCAACAAACTTGTAGCTAATCAAATATATAGTGACTTGGTAATACCCTTTCATGATGTAAGAAATTATATTGCATCCATGGATCTGAACAAATCCATGGAGGGTAACTGATTATATCTAGGGACGAATTCCATGGCAAAGGCATCAATGGCATGGTTGAATAAAATGGATGATGTACTAACCGAAGATTTTGATGTTGTGATGCACACCTTCAGCTTAATTGTTTGTTACTTCCATCCTTCTCTTTCTTCACTTTTATTATACTTGTTACAATGGAAGCATGCCCATCATTTTTGTTTTGACTGATCCTCTTGGGAACCAAGCCATGTTCTTCTTTTTCAGCTCTTGTGCACTAAGATTTTGTAATTCCTTCTTTTCCAATACGATAAGCCGAGTGGGCACCTCGGTTGTGATTCTGTTTCAACTAATGGCAACCCATTTTTGGCCTTGTGCACCCTCAACTTCTTTTCTTCAGATTTGGCACTCTGATTTTTAACAATTGATTGCGTCACTTCTTTGGCTTTTGTATCCAATGTTAATACTTTTAATTGGCTCTTTCTTATTTGAGATCAAATCTGAAGTAGCACACTTACGACCATCTCTCTTGACCCGGTATACATGCTTGACCACTTCTTTATTCTTCGTTGAGCTCTGGACCGATTTCTTATGATTGAAACGGTCTTTAACATGTGATTATTCAAATGTTGATCTTCTCAGAGCTGAATAATATTCGTGAGAGGGTCTAAAATAAGATGGAGAATGCGCCCTTGTATCATACCTGTCCCATGATGGATATGATTCTATATGATCATAGGGAGGCATCCACAGCATTGGCATTGACGGACCAAAATAAGGATATGAATATGCCGCATTAAAATTCTCATTTTGCCAATACCAATCCTCATATTTGCGCCTTGGAGGTGATTTTGGATTCTTTGCATGATTTGTCCGATAAGCATTCTTATCTTCACTCTTCTTTTGATATTTTTCCAATAGTTCAGCGAAGGTGATTTTTGATCTCTTACACTAGCGCTTATTTCGGCCTTTGTTTCCATTTGGTTTGCTTTCATCGATTAATGGATTTGCTTGCTGCCCCCCAGCCCTTGGCGTCTCCATTATAGCTTCAATGGAATTCTCGCCCTCAAGATTATGTTCATTATGCTCTACAACAACTTCTTTACTTGAAAGCTTGATACCATCACCTGCAGTTTTTACCTTCTCATTAAATGGATCGGCTTGAAGCAGCCGATGAAAAAACTTTTTGCCATTGGGACCAATCGGAATAGACTGGTCATCTCTTGGTGTTTTAACAAACTTCAATCATCCTTTTTCAATGGTTGATTTAACTATTTGACAAAACATGTTGCAATCCTCAAAATTATGCTTGAACGAATCATGCAACTTACAATACATTCGCCCTTGGATAGATGGCTCAACATGGCGATCAAGAATTCTAATATAATTATTTGTCAACAAAAAATCAAAGATTTGATGACACATTTTTGAATTGAAGGTATACTTCTTATTCTTGAGCCGATCTTGTCGTGAGAACGGCTTTGTAACTAAGCACATGAATCGTTCAGATTTGGAGTCTTCCCATTCGGCTATGCATTGTGTTTTGCACTCTATCTCCGATGTCCTTGGATAAGATATTACATCATCATCGGTTTTCTCAATAGAATTTAACCTTGGCTTTAAATTTCTGAAACAAAGATAGTTGGAATATACATGTCTCAATTGGTACCATGTGTAAGCCAAGTGAGAAATAAGAAAGCTACCCAATTGGATATGAACTTTAGATAAAGCAATGGGGAAAGCCTTGGTTGCAATAATAAGCCACTATCGGTCTCTATGAATGGGACAATAGGTTGACCGATATGTTCTATAACAATTTTATTGCTAATAAGTAAATTAGCCTTGTTCATTGGTCTTTCAAAGTTACTTTTGAGAATATTTCTTATAGATGCATCAATAATGAAGATGCGACCAAATCGGAATATCGGTAAATCACTTGCTAGACATACCCTTGCAAACACATTGCGAGACCATGATGGTTGCATTACTTGAACGATATGTTGTTCCTCTTTCAAATAGCTCCCCAACACCTAATTGCCCTGTTTTTCTAGAACAGATTCAGCATACGTAATATTTTATTCGGTCTTTTCAATAACCGAATTAACTTTGTTATCCGAACACCACCTTTTTTATAATTCTATCCACACCCAATGCTTTCTCTTTTTGACATAATCTAGCTTGGATTGCAGCAGAATTAATATGCTTCCTATCAGTGTACAGAAGTATGGGTTCTACTTTGCACCCCTCTACCTGTGCATGGGCAGTCGGAGACACGCCCAAGACCACACCTGGCATGGCAAGGGAAGGAGGCCGAGGCCACAAGGCGGTCAAAGCAACGACAAGACAGAAAGAGCAAGAGGGCGAGGTGGACTCCCCCGGCAAGACCCTTGCCGGGGCAGCCCTCGCAGCCACGGCAAGATCCTTACTGGGGCGACTTCCCAATGCCAGCAGAGTGCGACACCCTTGAGCCCCAGGTTTTCCAAAACCACCCACCACATTGGGACCAAGGCTTAGGAGGCGCCTCCGTGATGGCATGCAGATCTTTGTGAAGGCAAGGAACACTCCAAGTCAGATGAGGATTAGAAGACGACGAACCTCGGCGAGATCCTTGCCGAGAAAACCCACAAAACCTTCGGCAAGATCCTTGCCGAGGACGACCACGACGCCACGGGAAAACCCTTGCTAGGACCCCAGAAGGGCCCTTGCCGAGGACATCTATGGGGTCACAGCCAGGGCCACGCCCGCCAAGTTTCCACCGCCGCTCCCATGCAACTGCCAGCCCACCAGCTAGGCAGGCACCTGCGTGTCGACGTGAGGCTTCCAAGCCAACTCAGGGCATGCCTACGTGGTGGCATGCAAATCTTCATGAAGGCCCTACCACTGCGCCACCTCAGCAGCCTACGAGCCTACATGGTGCTGACCGCCTCGTTGGCCCGGGCGCGTGTCGAAGCAGGGCGAGGTGGCGGTAAAGTGAGAGGGACACCTAAGGGGCACATTGAATGTGTTTTGTCCCGTAATGGCTAAGCGATAAGCTGAGCCACAGTATACCGATGCCACCTCTTGTGTGCCACCGTGGCTATCCCCTTGACTATAAAAGGAGGCCCGAGGCATGCAGGAGAGGGATTCGAACCCTTGGACAAGTTACACTCATCGTAGCTAGTTTAGGAACTCCAAGAACACTGACATACATACCAAAGTAGGACTAGGGTATTACGCATCCTCGTGGCCCGAACCTAGGTAAATGACCTGTGTGCTTGTGCTGACTGCCGATCCCGCTCTTCTCATGACTCCGCGCCCCACAACCGTAGTAGGGATTCCCGTGATCCCATAGGTGTCATTCCCACCGACATCTTTGGCGCGCCAGGTAGGGGGCGCAGTTGTGAGAATCCGGTTTAGCAGCTAGTCGAACAGCTCTTTGTCGCCATGGCTCCCAAGAGGAAGACGACCACGGCGATCCGTTCATCCGGGACCGGACTGCCTGTACCGGTGCGGACCAGTAGTGAGCCAGTCGCAGAAAGAACACGTGGCGCGACCCGCGAACACTCACATCACCCTGGCAGTCCGGGCCTTGCGAGCGGCATCGTTCATGCACCAGGCGACAGGGAGCACGCCGCAAACTCCAGAGACGGAGTTGGGCCCCCTGCAGGCGGTGCGGGGCCCTCCAGGGGTGTCGCCATGCCGCCCTACGGCGGCACGGCGACCTCCAAGACACCAACACCGGCGCCCACGGCACGTTCTTCCCAAGTTGTGCGCGATGAGCAGCGCCACCCCGCTGGTGACCCTGGGCGCCGCCCTAGGAAGAGTCCCGCGCGTCCATCACGGGACGAGGAAGGCCAGCATGCACGCCGACGCGCTGGCGATAATGGCGGACAGCCGCAGGGCCATGATAGAGCTCCTTCTAACATAGTTAGAAGTCGAAGCGCATCACGGTCCATGCAGCTGTCGCCACCGCCCACACCAGTAGAAGCTCTAGCGCGCGCACTTGCTCCTCGACTTTCCTCCTGCTGCGGAGAGGCTCGACGAATGGAGAGCCACTGTCCGGAGCCTCGTCGGCATCGCCAACAAAGATGAGCCGTGACCAGCGGGGGCCCGTAGGCCATCGCTCCATCGAGCCACCGCCTGCCAGCGGTGGAAGGGCCGGGGGCGATGCAACCACGGTGCATTCTCCTCCCCCACGCCAGCCACCGAGGGTGTCGATCCATCGTGATGACTCTCATGATGATATCTCTGTAGCATCGTCCGATCCGCAGACCCACCGCGACCAGCTTCAAGTTCTTCGGGAGCGAGCCCTTGAAGACACTCGAACCACCATCGAGCGTCGGCGTGATGCACTCCACCAGTCAGACAGGCGGGCAGGTCCCCTATGGATCACCCGGCACCAGGAGGCTACGGTGGCCTACCCTATGAGGTGGGTTGTCTGGCCTACACCCGTGAGCTGCGGCAGTTCCAGTGGCCCTCCCACCGCATGTTCAGAGTTCCTCAGCATCTACACCATCACGATGCAAGCTGCTGGAGCCCGCGATGATAAGGTGCTTGCCAATTACTTCCCTTTGGCACTCAAGCCCAATGTCATGTCATGGTTGATGAACTTGCCGGTGGACTCCATTTCCTCTTGGTCGGATCTGTGCCATGAGTTTGTTGGCGCCTTCACTGGAGGCCATCAAGCTCATGGCCAGGCAAGCGATCTGCATATTATCCCCTCGAAGGAAGGAGAAACCTGCGCAAGTACATCCAAAGGTTCAGCCGAGTGTAGTATAACATCCCAGACGTTCATCTCACCGCCGTGATTAGTGCATTCCATCAAAATGTGCATAACCGCAAGATGTGTGAGGAGCTGGCGATGAACAAGGTTAGGGATGTGGCCGAACTTTATGTTCTGGCCGATAGGTGTGCTCGGGCGGAAGAGGGGAGGAAGTACCCCGGCGAGGACGCCGGCGCCGAAACCGACTTATGGACGACGACACCACTGCCCCGACGAAGAAGGGCCGGTGCCGTAATAGGAAGCACAAGGGAAAGACTATACTTGCTGTCGAGGGGTCCGGCGACACCGGCGTCGCCAAGAAGGCCAAGGCGAGCGACCCCGGCAAGGAAGTTGCCGGGTGCGCCGCTTGTTGGTCCTTGGAGGCTACCGACAAGCGAGAGGGCTCAGACAAGCAGTATTGCAAGATCCACCACACCAAAGGCCACGATCTCCAGAACTACCGACAAGTTGAGCTGCTCGCTGAGAAGCAGAAAGCTGAATATGAGAGGTGGGACAAGGAGAAGGGTCAAGACGGTGCCGAAGGGTCCGGCAAGAAGCATAGCGGCCAAGGAGGCCACCACAGCAAAGATAACCAGCAAGAGAGGCCCGCCCGGGTCCGCGACAAGAAACAGGAAGACGATGATCATGACAAGGACGACGAGTCCGGCGACCACGAGTTTCCGAAAGCTACATAGGCCATGTGCGTCGATGGTGGTGCCTCGCTGCACACCTCTCACTGCCAACTCAAGCAGTGGGCGCATGAGATCACGGCGGTGGAGCCGTTACTCGATGCACGGAAGCCGCTGAAGTGGTCCAGCATGCCTATCATCTTTGACACCGAGGACCACCCTGATCGCACAACCGCGGTCGGGTGTTGTTGTTGGTTTCACCAACAATCCACAACCTCAAAGTGACGAAGATGCTAGTTGATGGCGGTGCCGATCTGAACTTGATCTCGCCGGTCATCGTCAAAAGGCTGCCGATTCCTGATGGAGACCTCGAAGAGACGGGCACGTTTCAAGGGGTCAATCCGAGGAGAAGCCAGCCAAAGGATAAGTTCATGCTGCCCGTGACGTTTGGCGGAGAGCTGAACTACATGACAGAGAGGATTGTCTTCGATGTTGCCGAGATCCCCTTGCCCTACAATGGGATCCCTGGCCGCCCGGCACTCACCAAGTTCATGGCGGCGTCACATTACGCCTACAACACGCTGAAGATGCCAGGGCCGATGAACATCATCACCGCCCCCTCCGACAAGAAGGACGCGCTGATCTGCGCCGACCAACTCTACCAGGAAGCAGTTGCAGCAGCTGCCGCTAAGGCACTTGCTCCTGTCGCTGGAGTCCCGGGAGGGAAGAAGACCGGCGAGACCTCTCGCACACACTCCGGCAAGCTCACCTCTTCAGAGTGTTGTGCTCCCGTCGAGGACGTGCCAGAGAGCTCCACCGGCAAGAGCAAGAAGTCCAGAGCTGCACCACCAGAGACCAAGAAGGTGTCCGTCAGAGAGGACGGCACGGGGGAAGGGGGGCTTTCACCATAAGCTCCACCCTCGACAACAAATAGGAAGGCGAGCTCGTCACTTTCCTGCGGGTGAAGGTCGATGTGTTTACGTGGTAGGCATCTGACATTCCCGGCGTTCCCAGGGAAGTGATTGAGCACCATCTTGTTGTCTGTCCTCATGCGTGGCCCATCAAGCAGAAGGTCAGGAAGCAAGCTTTGGAGAGGCAGGAGTTCATCACGGAAGAGATCAAGAAGCTAGAGGCGGCAGGCTTGGTAAGAGGGGTACTCCATCCTATGTGGATGGCCAATCCGATGGTGGTGCGGAAGGCAAACGGGAAGTGGAGGCTGTGTATTGATTACACAGATATCAATAAGGCTTGTCCAAAAGATCCTTTTCAATTGCCGTGCATCGACCATATTGTTGACTCCACAGCCTGGTGCGACCTGTTATCATTCCTTGACGCCTTCTCAGGCTACCACCAAATTTTCATGACAAGAGAATATGAGGAGAAGACAGCATTCATCACCCCATGTGGTACGTATTGCTTTTTATGGATGCCTTTCGAGTTGAAGAGTGTTGGCTTGACCTTTGCAAGAGCAGTCCAAATTGGTTTTGAGCCCCAGCTACATAGAAATATGGAAGCTTATATGGATGACATAGTGGTCAAAACCAAGGACAAGGCGACACTTGTGCAAGACCTGGAAGAGACGTTTGCAAATTTGCGCAAGATCAACCTCAAGTTGAACCCTAAGAAGTGTGTCTTCGGTGTCCCGTCCGACAAGCTTCTAGGGTTCTTTCTGTCGCATTGTGGGATTGAGGCGAACCCAGACAAGATCAAGGCCATCGAGCAGATTGAGGCACCTAAGTGGATCAAGGATGTGCATCGGCTCAGTGGCTGCGTCGCCACCATGAGCAGATTCATCTCCAAGTCCGCTGAGCGTGCCCTTCCCTTTTTCAAGATCTTGAAGAAGGCGGGCCCAATGGAGTGGACCCCGGAGGCCGAGGCAGCGCTGCAGGATTTAAAAAAATACCTCTCCTCCACCCCGGTGCTGGTTGCGCCCAAACCACAAGAGTCATTGCTGCTGTATCTGGCAGCAACGAATCAAGTGGTTAGCGCCGAACTAGTGGCGCAGAGGGAGGTCGACGAAGAGGCAGCGGCAATGGCAGAGTTGATGGATGGCAAGCCAAAACTTTCCCCGGCAAGGCATGATCCCGGCAAGGATGAGCCCCCGGCAAGGTCTGACACCAGTGCGACAGGTCCCACGCAACTAGGTGAAGTGCTGTAGAAGAAGAAGATGATGTAGCACTCAGTTTACTTCATCAGCTCCCTCTTACAGGGGGCTAGGTCGAGGTACTCCGGTGTGCAAAAATTGCTCTTTGACCTCCTTATGGCCTCAAGGAAGCTGCGTCATTGCTTCCAAGCACACGAGATCACCGTCGCCACCCGCCTCACGTTGCAACGGATACTGCATAACCCATATGCAATGGGGAGGATTGCGAAATGGGCCTTGGAGTTGTCAAGCTTTGGGTTGAAGTTCGAAAGCACCTCGACGTTTTAGAGAAGAGTCTTGGCGGAGTTCATTGCCGAATGGACCTCGACGCCCAACGAAGAGGTCCAGGAGACCACTCTCTCTAGCAAGGAAACTAGTCGCAACTGGATTATGTACTTTGATGGGGATTTTTCGTTACAAGGCGCCGGTGCTGGTGTGCTGCTCGTTGCACCCACCGGAGAGCACCTAAAGTACGTGATCCAGATGCACTTTCCCACGGAGATGTCGACAAACAACACTACTGAATACAAAGGGTTGCTTGCCGGTCTCAGGATCGTGGCAGACCTCGGGGTCAAGAAGCTCATCATTAGGGGTGATTCACAGCTTGTCGTTAGACACATCAACAGGGATTATCAAAGCCCGTTGATGGAAGCTTACATGGATGAAGTGAGGAAACTGGAGGAGTGCTTTGATGGTATACAGGCAGAGCATGTCCCCCGATTGGAGAATGACATTGCCGACTACCTATCGAAGCGCGCTGCCCTCAAGCTACCTGTGGAACCATGTACTTTTGTGCTTCAGTTAACTCAACCATCCGTTGAACCATCAACATAGCAGAACAAGTGAAGGAAGTCAGGCCCCGACAAGTACTTCCCCACCAAGCTCCCTGGAGCCGCGGGCGAAGATGTTGCCGTGGACACCGAGCCTACCATGGGGCAACCGACTCCGGCGGGGCACCAAGCCCTTGACATGGAGGCAACCGTTCCCACGGCAGAGGAAATGCCTTTGGTCCTTGTCGTCGAGCCACATGCTCTAGCATGGGCGCATCATACCGTCCAATTTCTCCAAACAGGGGAGCTTCCTCAGGAGCAGGAAGAAGCAGAGAAAGTAGCCCGCCGGTCTGCCCTGTACCAGTTCGTTGACAATGTTCTGTACAGAAAAGGACCAATGGAGTGCAATTTAAATGCATCACCCGGGAGGAAGGACTGGAGCTGTTGGCAGAGATACATGGAGGCATATCTGGCTCCCACATAGGGTTGAGGGCCCTTGCTGGCAAGGCTTTCTGGCAAGGTTTCTTCTGGCCCACTGCCCTCCAAGATGCGACTGCACTAGTAAGCAAGTGTGAAGCGTGCCGGTTCCATTCAAAGAAGCTTCATCAGCCAGCTCAAGCCTTGTATACAATCCCTCTCTCCTGGCCATTCTCGATTGGGGGCTCGACATACTGGGCCCTTTTCCCCGCGCCATCGGGGGCTTTGAGTACTTGTACGTTGCAATCGACAAGTTCACAAAGTGGCCAGAGGTGGAAGCAGTGAGGAAGGTGACCGCACAGTCAGCTGTCAAATTCTTTAAGGGGCTAGTTTGCCACTTTGGTGTGCCAAACAGAGTCATCACCGACAACAACACACAGTTCACAAGCCACACCTTCATGCAATACATTGGAGACCTCGGCAGCAAGGTCTATTTTGCTTCCGTGGCACACCTGTTGGGGAACGTTGCAGAAAATTAAAATTTTTCCTACGGTTTCACCAAGATCCATCTATGAGTTCATCTAAGCAACGAGTCGAGGGAGTTAGTTTGCATCTACATACCACTTGTAGATCGCGTGCGGAAGCTTGCAAGGTGATGATGGAGTCGTACTCGACGTGATTCGAATCACCGATGACCAAGTGATGAACGGACAGCACCTCCGCGTTCAACACACGTACGGGACGGGCGACGTCTCCTCCTTCTTGATCTAGCAAGGGGGAAGGAGAGGTTGAGGAAGACAGCTCCACCGGCAGCATGACGGCGTGGTGATGCTGGAGAAGCAGTACTCCGACAGGGCTTCGCCAAGCACACAACGGAGGAGGAGAGGTGTTGGGGAGGGGAGGGCTGCGCCTTGGAGGGTGGTGCGGCTGCCCTCCCCTCACCCCTCTATTTATAGGGAGAAGGGAGAAGGGGGCCGGCCCCTCTAGAACCCATCTAGAGGGGGGGCGGCGGCCAAGGGGAGAGGGGGAGAGGGTGGCTTGCCCCCCAAGCCAAGGGGGCGCCCCCTCTAGGGTTCCCCCCCTCAACCCTAGGCGCAAGGGCCCAAGGGAGGGGGTGCGCCCAGCCCACCAGGGGCTGGCTCCCTGCCCCACACAGCCCATGTGGTCCCCCGGGAGGGGTGGCCCCTCCCGGTGGACCCCCGGAACCCTTCCGGTGGCCCCGGTACAATACCGGTATGACCCTGAAACTTCCCGTTGTCCGTTTGACAACTTCCCATATATAAATCTTTACCTCCGGACCCTTCCGGAGCTCCTCGTGACGTCCGGGATCCCATCCGGGACTCCGAACAACATTCGGTAGTCACATACTAGTCTTCCTAATAACCCTAGCGTCACCGAACCTTAAGTGTGTAGACCCTACGGGTTCGGGAGACATGCAGACATGACCGAGACGCTCTCAGATCAATAACCAACAGCGGGATCTGGATACCCATGATGGCTCCCACATGCTCCTCGATGTTGTCATCGGATGAACCACTATGTCGAGGATTCGATCAAACCCTGTATGCAATTCCCTTTGTCAATCGGTACGTTACTTGCCCGAGACTCGATCGTCGGTATCCCAATACCTTGTTCAGTCTCGTTACCGGCAAGTCACTTTACTCGTACCGTAATACATGATCCCGTGTCCAACACCTTGGTCACATTGAGCTCATTATGATGATGCATTACCGAGTGGGCCCAGAGATACCTCTCCGTCATACGGAGTGACAAATCCCAGTCTCGATCCGTGTCAACCCAACAGATACTTTCGGAGATACCTGTAATGCACCTTTATAGTCACCCAGTTATGTTGTGACGTTTGATACACCCAAGGCACTCTTACGGTATCCGGGAGTTACATGATCTCATGGTCGAAGGAAGAGATACTTGACATTGGCAAAGCTCTAGCAAAACGAACTACACGATCTTTTATGCTATGCTTACGATTGGGTCTTGTCCATCACATCATTCTCCTAATGATGTGATCCCGTTATCAACGACATCCAATGTCCATAGTCAGGAAACCATGACTATCTATTGATCACAACGAGCTAGTCAACTAGAGGCTCACCAGGGACATATTGTGGTCTAAGTATTCACACGTGTATTACGATTTCCGGATAATACAGTTATAGCATGAATAAAAGACATTTATCATGAACATTGAAATATAATAATACTTTTATTATTGCCTCTAGGGCATATTTCCAACAGTCTCCCACTTGCACTAGAGTCACCAATCTAGTTACATTGTGATGAATCGAACACCCATAGAGTTCTGGTGTTGATCATGTTTTGCACGCGAGAGAGGTTTAGTCAGCGGATCTGCGACATTCAGATCCGTGTGCACTTTGCAAATCTCTATGTCTCCATCTTGAACATTTTCACAGATGGAGTTGAAACGACGCTTGATGTGCCTGGTCTTCTTGTGAAACCTGGGCTCCTTGGCGAGGGCAATAGCTCCAGTGTTGTCACAGAAGAGTTTGATCGGCCCCGACGCATTGGGTATGACTCCTAGGTCGGTGATGAACTCCTTCACCCAAATCGCTTCATGCGCTGCCTCCGAGGCTGCCATGTACTCCGCTTCACACGTAGATCCCGCCACGACGCTCTGCTTGCAGCTGCACCAGCTTACTGCTCCACCATTCAACATATACACGTATCCGGTTTGTGACTTAGAGTCATCCAGATCTGAGTCGAAGCTAGCGTCGACGTAACCCTTTACGACGAGCTCTTCGTCTCCTCCATAAACGAGAAACATGTCCTTCGTCCTTTTCAGGTACTTCAGGATATTCTTGACCGCTGTCCAGTGTTCCTTGCCGGGATTTCTTTGGTATCTTGCTACCAAACTTACGGCAAGGTTTACATCGGGTCTGGTACACAGCATGGCATACATAATAGATCCTATGGCTGAAGCATAGGGGATGACACTCATCTCTTCTTTATCTTTTGCTGTGGTCAGTGACTGAGCCGAGCTCAGTCTCACACCTTGTAACATAGGCAAGAACCCCTTCTTGGACTGATCCATTTTGAACCTCTTCAAAATCTTATCAAGGTATGTGCTTTGTGAAAGACCTATGAGGCGTCTCGATCTATCTCTATAGATCTTGATGCCTAATATGTAAGCAGCTTCTCCAAGGTCCTTCATTGAAAAACACTTATTCAAGTAGGCCTTAATGCTGTCCAGAAATTCTATATTATTTCCCATCAAGAGTATGTCATCTACATATAATATGAGAAATGCTACAGAGCTCCCACTCACTTTCTTGTAAACGCAGGCTTCTCCATAAGTCTGCATAAACCCAAACGCTTTGATCATCTCATCAAAGCGAATGTTCCAACTCCGAGATGCTTGCACCAGTCCATAAATGGATCGCTGGAGCTTGCATACTTTGTTAGCGTTCCGAGGATCGACAAAACCTTCCGGCTGCATCATATACAGCTCTTCCTTAAGATGTCCGTTAAGGAATGCCGTTTTGACGTCCATCTGCCATATCTCATAATCATAGTATGCGGCAATTGCTAACATGATTCGGACGGACTTCAGCTTCGCTACGGGAGAGAAAGTCTCGTCGTAGTCAATCCCTTGAACTTGTCGATAACCCTTAGCGACAAGTCGAGCCTTGTAGATGGTAACATTACCATCCACGTCCGTCTTCTTCTTAAAAATCCATTTTTTTTTCTATCGCTCGCCGATCATCGGGCAAGTCTGTCAAAGTCCATACTTTGTTTTCATACATGGATTCTATCTCGGATTTCATGGCTTCAAGCCATTTGTTGGAATCCGGGCCCGTCATTGCTTCTTCATAGTTCGAAGGTTCATTGTTGTCTAACAACACGATTTCCAGGACAGGGTTGCCGTACCACTCTGGTGCGGAATGTGTCCTTGTGGACCTACGAAGTTCAGTAGTAACTTGATCCGAAGTACCTTGATCATCGTCATTGTTTTCCTCTTCAGTTGGTGTGGGCATCACAGGAACAATTTCCTGAGCTGCACCACTTTCCCGTTCGAGAGGTAGTACTTCATCGAGTTCTATTTTCCTCCCACTTACTTCTTTCGAGAGAAACTCTTTTTCCAGAAAGCATCCGTTCTTGGCAACAAAGATCTTGCCTTCGGATCTTAAGTAGAAAGTATACCCGACAGTTTCCTTAGGGTATCCTATGAATACGCATTTTTCCGACTTGGGTTCGAGCTTTTCAGGTTGAAGTTTCTTGACATAAGCATCGCATCCCCAAACTTTTAGAAACGACAGCTTAGGTTTCTTTCCAAACCATAATTCATACGGTGTCGTCTCAACGGATTTAGACGGTGCCCTATTTGAAGTGAATGTAGCTGTCTCTAGAGCGTATCCCCAAAATGATAGCGGTAAATCGGTAAGAGACATCATAGACCGCACCATATCCAATAGAGTGCGATTACTACGTTCGGACACACCGTTTCGCTGAGGTGTTCCAAGCAGCGTGAGTTGTGAAACGATTCCACATTTCCTTAAGTGTGTACCAAATTCGTGACTTAAGTATTCTCCTCCACGATCTGATCGTAAGAATTTTATCTTTCGGTCACGTTGATTCTCTACCTCAGTCTGAAATTCCTTGAACTTTTCAAAGGTCTCAAACTTGTGTTTCATTAAGTAGACATACCCATATCTACTCAAGTCATCAGTGAGAGTGAGAACATAACGATATCCTCCGCGAGCCTCAACGCTCATTGGACAGCACACATCGGTATGTATGATTTCCAACAAGTTGGTTGCTCGCTCCATTGTTTCGGAGAACGGAGTCTTGGTCATTTTGCCCAAGAGGCATGGTTCGCATGTGTCAAATGATTCATAATCAAGAGACTCCAAAAGTCCATCAGCATGGAGCTTCTTCATGCGCTTGACACCAATGTGACCAAGGCGGCAGTGCCACAAGTATGTGGGACTATCGTTATCAACTTTACATCTTTTGGCATCTACACTATGAACATGTGTAATATTACGCTCGAGATTCATTAAGAATAAACCATTGACCATCGGAGCATGACCATGAAACATATCTCTCATATAAATCGAACAACCATTATTCTCAGACTTAAATGAGTAGCCATCTCGTATTAAACGAGATCCAGATACAATGTTCATGCTCAAACTTGGCACTAAATAACAATTATTAAGGTTCAAAACTAATCCCGTAGGTAAATGTAGAGGCAGCGTGCCGACGGCGATCACATCGACTCTGGAACCATTCCCGACGCGCATCGTCACCTCGTCCTTCGCTAGTCTCCGTTTATTCCGCAGCTCCTGCTGTGAGTTACAAATATTAGCAACGGCACCGGTATCAAATACCCAGGAGTTACTACGAGTACTGGTAAGGTACACATCAATTACATGTATATCAAATATACCTTTGGTGTTGCCGGCCTTCTTATCCGCTAAGTATTTGGGGCAGTTCCGCTTCCAGTGACCCTTCCCCTTGCAATAAAAGCACTCAGTCTCAGGCTTGGGTCCATTCTTTGACTTCTTCCTGGTAACTGGCTTACCAGGCGCGGCAACATCTTTGCCGTCTTTCTTGAAGTTCTTCTTACCCTTGCCCTTCTTGAACTTAGTGGTCTTATTGACCATCAACACTTGATGTTCTTTCTTGATTTCAGCCTCTGCTGACTTCAGCATCGAGAACACTTCAGGAATGGTCTTTTCCATCCCCTGCATGTTGTAGTTCATCACAAAGCTCTTGTAGCTTGGTGGGAGCGACTGGAGGATTTTGTCAATGACCGCCTCATCTGGGAGGTTGATGTTCAGCTGGGTCATACGGTTGTGCAACCCAGACATCTTCAGGATGTGCTCACTGACAGAACTGTTTTCCTCCATCTTACAACTGTAGAACTTGTCGGAGACATCATATCTCTCGACCCGGGCATGAGCTTGGAAAACTAGTTTCAGCTCTTCGAACATCTCATATGCTCCGTGATGCTCAAAACGCTTTTGGAGCCCCGGTTCTAAGCTGTAAAGCATGCCGCACTGAACGAGGGAGTAATCATCAGCGCGAGTTTGCCAAGCATTCATAATGTCTTGGTTCTCTGGGACGGGAGCGTCACCTAGCGGTCCTTCTAGGACATATTGTTTCCTGGCAGCTATGAGGATGATCCTCAGGTTCCGGACCCAGTCCGTATAGTTGCTGCCATCATCTTTCAGCTTGGTTTTCTCTAGGAACGCGTTGAGGTTCATGTTGACATTAGCGTTGGCCATTGATCTACAAGACATATTTGCAAAGGTTTTAGACTAAGTTCATGATAATAAAGTTCTAATCAAATTATGAACTCCCACTCAGATTAGACATCCCTTTAGTCATCTAAGTGTTACACGATCCGAGTCGACTAGGCCGTGTCCGATCATCACGTGAGACGGACTAGTCATCGTCGGTGAACATTCTCATGTTGATCGTATCTTCCATACGACTCGTGTTTGACCTTTCGGTCTCCGTGTTCCGAGGCCATGTCTGCACATGCTAGGCTCGTCAAGTTAACCCTAAGTGTTTTCGCTGTGTAAAACTGTCTTACACCCGTTGTATGTGAACGTAAGAATCCATCACACCCGATCATCACGTGGTGCTTAGAAGCGACGAACTGTAGCAACGGTGCACAGTTAGGGGAGAACACTTCTTGAAATTTTTGTAAGGGATCATCTTATTTACTACCGTCGTCCTAAGTAAACAAGATGCATAAACATAATAAACATCACATGCAATTATATAATTGTGACATGATATGGCCAATATCATTTAGCTCCATTGATCTTCATCTTCGGGGCTCCATGATCATCTTGTCACCGGCTTGACACCATGATCTCCATCATCGTGTCTTCATGAAGTTGTCACGCCAACGACTACTTCTACTTCTATGGCTAACGCGTTTAGCAATAAAGTAAAGTGAGTTACATGGCGTTCTTCAATGACACGCAGGTCATACAAAAAAATAAAGACAACTCCTATGGCTCCTGCCGGTTGTCATACTCATCGACATGCAAGTCGTGAATCCTATTACAAAGAACATGATCTCATACATCACAATTCATCATTCATCACAACTTCTGGCCATATCACATCACATGATCAATCGCTGCAAAAACAAGTTAGACGTCCTCTAATTGTTGTTGCATCTTTTACGTGGCTGCAATTGGGTTCTAGCAAGAACGTTTTCTTACCTACGAATAACCACAACGTGATTTTGTCAACTTCTATTTACCCTTCATAAGGGCCCTTTTCATCGAATCCGCTCCAACTAAAGTGGGAGAGACGGACACCCGCCAGCCACCTTATGCAACTAGTGCATGTTAGTCGGTGGAACCGGTCTCACGTAAGCGTACGTGTAAGGTTGGTCCGGGCCGCTTCATCCCACAATACCGCCGAAGCAAGAAAAGACTAGTAGAGGCAAGTAAGATGACAAAATCCATGCCCACAACAAAATTGTGTTCTACTCGTGCAAAGAGAACTACGCATAGACCTAGCTCATGATGCCACTGTTGGGGAACGTTGCAGAAAATTAAAATTTTTCCTACGGTTTCACCAAGATCCATCTATGAGTTCATCTAAGCAACGAGTCGAGGGAGTGAGTTTGCATCTACATACCACTTGTAGATCGCGTGCGGAAGCTTGCAAGGTGATGATGGAGTCGTACTCGACGTGATTCGAATCACCGATGACCAAGTGCTGAACGGACAGCACCTCCGCGTTCAACACACGTACGGGACGGGCGACGTCTCCTCCTTCTTGATCCAGCAAGGGGGAAGGAGAGGTTGAGGAAGACAGCTCCACCGGCAGCACGACGGCGTGGTGATGGTGGAGAAGCAGTACTCCGACAGGGCTTCGCCAAGCACACAACGGAGGAGGAGAGGTGTTGGGGAGGGGAGGGATGCGCCTTGGAGGGTGGTGCGGCTGCCCTCCCCTCACCCCTCTATTTATAGGGAGAAGGGAGAAGGGGGCCGGCCCCTCTAGAACCCATCAAGAGGGGGGGCGGCGGCCAAGGGGAGAGGGGAGAGGGTGGCTTGCCCCCCAAGCCAAGGGGGCGCCCCCTCTAGGGTTCCCCCCCTCAACCCTAGGCGCAAGGGCCCAAGGGAGGGGGTGCGCCCAGCCCACCAGGGGCTGGCTCCCTGCCCCACGCAGCCCATGTGGTCCCCCGGGAGGGGTGGCCCCTCCCGGTGGACCCCCGGAACCCTTTCGGTGGCCCCGGTACAATACCGGTATGACCCCGAAACTTCCCGGTGTCCGTTTGACAACTTCCCATATATAAATCTTTACCTCCGGACCCTTCCGGAGCTCCTCTTGACGTCCGGGATCCCATCCGGGACTCCGAACAACATTCGGTAGTCACATACTAGTCTTCCTAATAACCCTAGCGTCACCGAACCTTAAGTGTGTAGACCCTACGGGTTCGGGAGACATGCAGACATGACCGAGACGCTCTCAGATCAATAACCAACAGCGGGATCTGGATACCCATGATGGCTCCCACATGCTCCTCGATGTTTTCATCGGATGAACCACTATGTCGAGGATTCGATCAAACCCTGTATGCAATTCCCTTTGTCAATCGGTACGTTACTTGCCCGAGACTCGATCGTCGGTATCCCAATACCTTGTTCAGTCTCGTTACCGGCAAGTCACTTTACTCGTACCGTAATACATGATCCCGTGTCCAACACCTTGGTCACATTGAGCTCATTATGATGATGCATTACCGAGTGGGCCCAGAGATACCTCTCCGTCATACGGAGTGACAAATCCCAGTCTCGATCCGTGTCAACCCAACAGATACTTTCGGAGATACCTGTAATGCACCTTTATAGTCACCCAGTTACATTGTGACGTTTGATACACCCAAGGCACTCTTACGGTATCCGGGAGTTACACGATCTCATGGTCGAAGGAAGAGATACTTGACATTGGCAAAGCTCTAGCAAAACGAACTACACGATCTTTTATGCTATGCTTAGGATTGGGTCTTGTCCATCACATCATTCTCCTAATGATGTGATCCCGTTATCAACGACATCCAATGTCCATAGTCAGGAAACCATGACTATCTGTTGATCACAACGAGCTAGTCAACTAGAGGCTCACCAGGGACATATTGTGGTCTAAGTATTCACACGTGTATTACGATTTCCGGATAATACAGTTATAGCATGAATAAAAGACATTTATCATGAACATTGAAACATAATAATACTTTTATTATTGCCTCTAGGGCATATTTCCAACAACACCCCCGAAGCAACAGCCAAGCGGAGAGGGCAAATACTGAAGTACTGCGTGGCCTGAGGATGAAGACTTTTGACAGGCTGCACAAGAGCGGAAGGTGCTGGAATGATGAGTTGTCGGCGGTTCTTTGGTCGATCAGAACAATGTCAAATCAAGCCACCGGCCAGACACCCTTTGCCCTGGTTTACGGGGCAGAAGCAGTTCTCCCCATGGAACTCATATATGGGTCACCTCGAGTGCTCGCTTATGATGAGCTTGAGAAAGAGCGTTTGCGGCAAGATGACGCGACGCTCCTCGAGAAAGATCGTCTGCAGGCGGCTGTGAGAGCAGAACACTACCAGAAAGCCTTGCGCTGCTACCATAGCCGCAAGGTTCATGCCCGAAGCTTTGAGGAAAGCGACCTTGTTCTTCGGCGCATTCAGTCGGCCAAGAATTCCAACAAGTTGTAACGTCCCGGATTCGATGCGCCAGATGTATTCCAGTTATTCGCCGTGGCTTCCATGTCATTTGCTTGCGTGTTGCATTTTGCCATGTCATCATCTGCATTTCATCTACATGGTTTTCAAAACTTGCATCCGTTCGGATTCCCCTGGTTCTCTCCGTTGTCCGTTCTGAGCCCAACCACACTCGCACGTGCCCCGTCGCCCCCTCTCGTACCTTGTTTCATGAGTGGGAGAAAAACGTTCTCGGAATGGACTGAGATTTGCCGAGTGGCCTTGGTATATCACCGGTAGACCGCCCGTCAAATTTCGTTCCATTTGGAGGTCGTTTGATGCCCCAACGTTTAACCGAGTTAACCGAAAATCCCCTTTCTCTTGCAGCCCAACACCTCTTCCCACAACCCACCTAGCCCAGCTAACTCCCCTCCATGCTCTCGGTCATTCGATCACGATCGTGTGGGGGAAAACCGCTCCCCATTTGGACTCTCCTAGCTCCCTCTACCTATAAATATGTGCCTCCTCCCGAAATCCCGGATGAAACCCTAGCCCATCTCCTCCCACCACGCCGGACATGTCCGCCGCCCTCCGGACGAATCGCCGGCGCCGCCCGCAGCCAACGGGGGCCTGCCACGTGGCGCACCCATCGCCCTCGCGCCACCGGCCCGCCAGGCCCGGGACGGGCCCCCCGAGCCCGCGC
>NC_041391.1:569461068-569474395 GCF_002162155.2 Triticum dicoccoides
TCGCCGCTGGCTGCCGCCTCCGCGCCCACTCCACCGCCGGCCTTCACCGCCCGCCTCTGCCCTGCCGCCCGGCGACCCTCGCCGCCGCCCGTGGGACCGCATCTCCCCGTCGCTGTCCTGCCTCGCCCCGGGCCGGATCCGGCGAGATCTGGCCGGAGCGCCCCGTCCCCGCCTCGCCGGCCTCTTCCTCAGCTTCGGCCACTTCCTCGCGTCCTTCTCCGGCGACAATTCCGGTGAACCTCGTTATCCGCGCAAACCCTAGATCTGATCTGAAGCTGAGGTTGACTTCGAATTTCTACTATGTCCCTAAAATATATACATTTTGTTGCCATGTTCTTTGCATCATATCCCCATGACTGTATCTCCATTTTGTGCGTGTAATATATAGAAGTGTTCGTTGTGAGATGATCTTCATTTAGTTCCACTGCGCCATGCTTGTTTGAGTTCATCTTGATGGGCTAATTATCGTTGCAAGAGTGCTATATGATGTTAACTGATGTCTGTTAACAAACCTTGTTGTTTTGTCTTTTTCATTGCATTTTGTGTGTGCATCCTATGAGCTTGATGTCTACATGTGTTTTGAGCTACATCATGCCATCCTTAAAGTGGTGCAATCCAGGTATTTTTGTGTGCCTTGTGGTGAGTGCATCTAGCTCGTGAAGTAGGGTACTTGTTGTTACTGTTTTGCTAGGCTGAAACTGTTATATCATGTTGCTGTGTTTGATTGATGCTACCATCCATTATATGCATAATCTGGAGATGTTCACTAAGGATGTTTTGTTCTAAATGTAGTACTATATCCATCCATGTCCTTGGTTGAAATTATGGCTTGCTTTAGATTGTCGTTATCATGCTCCAAAGTTGATAAATAATGTTGCTGTCAGCCTGTTAACATTAAGTTCAGTTTTGCCATGTGTTTTGCTACTGATCCGTGCCACCTATGAACTTGCTCTTGCCATGTGTAGCTTTATAATTATGTCATCTTACTATTGGTTGACTTCACATGCCATTTATTGCTCTGGGGTGAGTTGTACAGGCTCACCAACATTCCTACTTATCGTTGTTCCTGTTATTCTGAATCTGTCATATCGTTTGCCATGTTTGCATGGATGCTACCATGTTTTCTGTTGATCTTTGGAATTAGTTCAGTAAGGGAGTTTTGTTCTTTGTATTTAGTATTAGCATGCCATGATCTCTTTTGCCCTGATAGTTTGCTGTAAAATATTGTTTGATAGCTCTAAACATTTAAACCTGTTGTTATTTCTGTCATGCTCAGTGATTTCTGCCAAGTCTGTGAAACTGTTATTATTGACAATCTTGCCATGTCCTTTTTAGCATGTTATAGTGTTTTCTGGAGATAGCTCAGTGTTCATGTTTTCTCATGATTTACCTGTACATCATTTCCATGCCTTTTTTAATGTTGAGGTGTTGTAGCATATTGTTTTGATGCTTTCTAGATGTCTAGTTGCTGTTTTGGACAGATTGTTCTTATATCTTGTTTCATGTGTATGTGTTGAACCGTTGCTCCGTTTTGAGTGTGCTCTATATGAAACTTGCTTAGAATTGCATGTAGTTTCATATTATCATGTTGCATCCATGTTTTGTGAGTGTTGCTTGTTGTTTGAATGCATTTTGCATCAATGCCATGTTTAACATGTTTTGCTCATATCTTCTATATCAGGACCCCGACTCAATGCCACATCGATCTAGCATGTAACACCTCATATCACTTTGCGGCCTCACGCACGGTATTCCCACGGGTGTCGCCTTACCTTTGCCCGGGACCGTTTGCGCCTTTTGGCACACGTATATGACAGTGTCGCTAGCATCCATATGATAAGGAGCCCGGGCTGACATGGCTAGTCGTAAACCCAAAGTGGCACAGACTTACAGGGACATGCATCCACGACCCAGCATCGAACGTGTCGGTCATCAGCGAGTGAATCCAGGCTGTAGCACTGGGCTAGCAGGACTCCGGTGAACCGGGCTATAGCGGGCTAACAGGACTCCGGTACTCATCGCGTGACATTTCCCCGAAGGGACAGACACAGGAACGAAGAAGGACACATGCCGGCCAGCCTAAGTGTTCCAGAGCAGTAGAAAGCTACCATGGCTCGGTGGAAACACTAGGAGACATTTCCCGGTAAGAGAGGCTACTAAAGATAAACAACTAGATGGTCAGCTCCCACACATACCAAGCATTTCAATAGCATACACACAATATGCTCGATATGTGCAATACAACATGGCATCACAAAATGACTCTATGACTCAAGTAGTTTATTCAATAGGCTCCGAGGAGCGAGACATTACAAACATGGGTCTCATGACCCAACAATCAGAGCATACAAATCAAAGCACACGCGGAAGCTATCATGTCTGAGTACAGACATCTATAAATGAAAAAGGCTGAGAAGCCTGACTATCTATCAGATCCTGCCGAGGGCACAAGATCGTAGCTGAGGTAACAAGCTAAACGTCGAAGACCACGCGGAAATACTAGTGAGACTGAAGTCTCTCTGCAAAAACATAAAATAGGCAAACGTGAGTACAAATGTACCCAGCAAGACTTACATCAGAACTATCTACATATGCATCATTATCAACAAAGGGGATGGTGGGGTTTAACTGCAGCAAGCCAGCTTTGACTCGGTGGCTATCCTGAACTACGACTGCAAGCAACTCTTTTGAGGTGGCGCACACGAGTCCACATATTCACCATATAAATACACCACTATGGATCCGCTCCCGTCTCCCTACGAGAACGCCATCCATAGCACTCACGCTTATCTCGCGTATTTTAGAGTATCCACTTTCACTTGTCTATGAACTGATATAAGCAACCCAGAAGTCCTTTTCCGCGGACAGGGCTATTCGAATAGATGATGTTAACCCTGCAGGGGTGTACTTCTTCACACATGCTCTCACCACTTACCGCCGTTTACACGACATGTACTCGGCAACCTTCAAGCGGAAGCCCAACGTGGGTGTCGGCCACGACCTACCTAATCACTCAAGTCTCTAGTCCAGGTTTATCGCCTATTCGGGTTCCATCCATGAGGAGATCCGGCCGGAGTTTCGCTCACAGCCCCAAACGATGTGAACAGGGTTCCCGAGACACCAAACGGGCGCCCGGTACACCGTGCCACGTGCCTACCGCATCACAGCCCACCCCTACGGTCAGCGCTGCGCACGGCCTCTAGCATACTACAAACACCAGAAACTACTTGCAACTCCTGGACAGAGGACAAGGGTGATCAAGAAGCCGAGAGGGTCCATTGGTTTCGGGCCCAATGCGTGGTAGTAGCTGAATCATGGATCACAAACACAGAACTCAGTTCCTGAGGACGGCTGCAATGAGACAACCCACCATGTACTCCTACATGGCCTCTCACCGCTACCTTTACCAAATCGTGTTCACACACTTAGCTCACACACAGTAGGACATGTTCACACACCTCTGATTCATCCCCGATGAATCAGACCTGACTCAACTCTAAGCAGTAGCAGGCATGACAAACAAGCATGAATGAGTAGGCACATCAGGGCTCAAACAACTCCTACTCATGCTAGTGGGTTTCATCTATTTACTGTGGCAATGACATGTCATGCAAAGGATAAAGGGGTTCAGCTACCGCAGCAAGTAACAGATGAATCGGTATTGTCCTAATGCAGTAAAAGAGAGCAGGAGCGAGAGAGTAGGATTGTATCGGAATGAACAAGGGGGTTTTGCTTGCCTGGCACTTCTGAAGATAGCATTGAGTCTTCATCAGTGTCAACGATCGCATCATCGGTATCACGTCTATCGAGAGGGGACAAATACCGGCAACACAGAAGGGAACACAATCAATGCAATGCACAATATGATGCATGATCATGACATGGCAAAATGAATGTGTTTTGGGCTAATGCAACTAGAACCAGATTAAATGAAGTTGGTTTGAATCCAAGATTCAAATTCAAACTCCATATGTGATTATTTAAATGATATTTATTTGTTTTGTCCAAAACAGAGGACAAACATTGTTCAAACATGCATGAAAATTGTACAGATGGATTCCTTGAATTTTTCTGATAATTTTTCATATATAATTTATTTAATTTGGAGTTACGGTTGAATTTCTATGATTTTTAGAAGTTTTAGCTATTTTCTGAAATTATTAAATCATTTAAGATTTAGTTAAATTCCAGAAAGGAATTATTGCGTCATCATGACGTCGGCATGACGTCAGCAAGTCAAAGGCGTCGACCAGGTCAAACCTGACCAGTGGGGTCCACTGGTCAGTGACCCAGTCAACTAACCAAGTTAGTTAGCCCTAACTAACTTAGTTAGCCGGGCGGGGCCCGCATGTCAGTGGCTCACCTAATTAACTAGGTTAATTAACACGAACTAACCTAGCACTAACTAAGCAGGCGCCTGGGCCCACACGTCAGGGGGTCAAACCCCGGGTCAAACCCGCCGGAGTTGACCCGCGGCTTGTCGCCGGCGACGCCAGCAACGGCGGAGGGCGTCGGAAACGCTCCTTCGGCGACCAAATCGGCGACTGAGGGGCTCTACGCGTAGCTGGGAGTCGCCCGCATCCATCTGTGCAAACGGCAGGGGCTGAGGTGGCCCAAGCTCACCGGAACGGGGCCCGCGGCGGCGACCGGAGTTCGGGCGAGCGCGGGTTCGGAGTTCTGGTGCATGGCAGGTCCAGCTGGTGGTCGGGGTCATCTCCTGGGAGCAAACCGAGTGCTATGACGCGCCCAGGCACGAGCTACGGCGTCTGTAGCCACGACGGCGACATGGCCGGCGGCGGTGAGCTTTCGGGCTCGGCGACATACGCGACTGTAGAGCGCTATCGAGTGCGGTAATAGGGGGAAACGAATCATGAGCTCACAGTGGTCACGTCGAGATGGTCAACGAGCTCGGGGAAGCGACGACGGCGACGAATCGACGATGACGGCCTTCGGTGCCCGAGGAAGAAGAAGATGAGGGCGCCGGCATTGCAGGGCTTCCGGTGATGCTTGGTTTGGCGAGGATGACGCTGGAGGCGATACAGATCTCGGGAACACGGAGAGGGAGCGAGGGAGTGGCTGGCCGCGGTGTTTCTCAGCGGAGTGGCCATGGCGGCTTCGGCCATGAGGGGAAAAGGAGCAGGGGAGTGAGAGGGAGAGAGCAGGGTGGCAAGGGAGTGGACGAGGGGGTTCCAGGGGGGGTGTCGTGGCATCCTTAGCCGATCCGGGGCGGGGCGGCAAGCAGGAGGTGGCTCGGGCGCGTGCACGCGCGCTCCGGCCACGCGCCTGCGCCTACTGGCGTGAGGAGGAAGATGACCAGGGGGAGGAGGTGGGCTGGGCCGGCCAGGTGGGGGAGCTGGGCCGGCTGGGCTGGACAGGTAGGTCCAGGTAAGTTTCTGTTCTGTCTTTTATTTCTGTTTTTTTTTATTTTCTGTAGTTTGTTTTGATTTAGTTTTAGACACTAAATCATTTTAATAAATTCTGTAGGGTTTTATGTGGCTTGCTAAAATATATACAAAGCCACTCACAACTTCCAGATTTATTTGGAGTCATATTTAATATATATTAAATATAAATCCAAAGCAAATAGTTATTGGATTAATTCAAATGGCCCAAAATAATTAACTCTGAGATACCAAAAATATTGTTTTGAGTTTTACCTCTTTGCAATATTTTCAGAGACTAAGAGGAACATTTTCTTGGACTTCTTTGAGGAGATTTTAATGTTGATCATTTTTAGAAGGTTTCTGAGGCTTTGAAAATTCCTCAATTCAAATTTCATTTGAATTAAAACATGATGCTCACATGAGGTCTAGCCTAGTGCATAACAGGACCAGGGATGTGACAACTCACCCCCACTAAACAAAAATCTCGTCCCGAGATTCAAGCGTAGGGTAAGGTGAAGGGGAAACGCAACTAGTATAATCTTCACGATCCAGGGTGCACTTCATAAGAGCGTTGATTCGATCACCATCATTGTCTCGAAGTCTTTCTCTGAGAACTCCAACTAACATGACAAGAAGAGGAAAGGAAAACTCTAGAAGAATTAATCTTCTCAAAGAACGAACAACTCAGGATTAACTCACGGAATGGGACATAGCAACATCTCTCGAGCTATGAGACGAAGCACAGATCTGAAGAAATGGAGTGAGACAGATGACGAGGGTTCACTAGGTAGACAACAACTTCACGCTTAAGGTGGTAATCGGTTGTCAACGTAGCGAGGAGTTGAATTGCCATGACACCATAACGATGCACCTTAGGGAAGGTGACTCGTAGATATATCTCCTTAAGTGGCAAAAAGAATTACCTTTGATTCAGAGATCATTGAAACTCTTTATACCAGCTTAAGGCAAATCATAATCGATCATATAGAGGGGTTCGGTAGAATGGCATACTCGAACTTGGATGATGTGGATTACCTTGTTGAAGACAACGTAATGGATGAATTTGCTTATCACCGGAGATGGAAGAGACCCATGGTAGAATGGCACATTGGCGGTGCAAGCTAGGAACAAAATGCAAATGCTGGGAATGATTCTGGTAACTGGGGAAGAACCCAACAAAAGAGAGTGAGTTCACTGTTTGAAAAGATCATAGCATTGCCGAGGAAACGGAGAGGATCCCCAGTTAGTGCCGAAGATAACACCTAGCGCTTGTGCGTGCTCTCAAGAACTTGAGCATTTCCACAATCATCAAGGTTTTACCAACATCCGTGTCAAGGATCCGGTAACACAATCTACTACCATGATGAATGGTGATGGAGGATGCAGATGCAAAGGAAGACAACACTTCTCAGATTTCATCTTAGCGGGGCCAAGGGAATAAAATCTGGATGATCGACCGAGAGACATTTAGCACTCCGCTTCTAATGTTCTCCTTGATGTGCTAGCGTAACCCATTCATAGATATGGTTTGATATCTAGAACATCAAGTAAAAAGGTCGGACTTCGGGATCTCAAAATCCATAGGGGCAACTAGGGAGTAAATCCTACGAAATCCCTATGGGGAGGTGGCCAACTCCCTCAATCAAGATATTATAATAACAGGTCTTCCGGCTGGGTGTGTTGGCCACGACATCCACTTTACCGGTTTTCGAGGGACCGATATTATAGTTCTTGGGAAATGTTCCAACCCATCATATCTGCCTGAGATTCAGATCTGGTTGGTGTCAGGATATTCCAGACTCATCGAGTCTAGGAAGAAAAATAAAAGTTTGCAACACAAATCGACGAGATAATGTTGCGGGATTCTCGGGGAGTGAGCTACGATAGTAAGCTCCAAAACATGAGCTGGTTTTGCTACAAACATGTGAACACGTTGTCCCAGACAAGCATGCCCACAGGGTAGTCTTACAATAAAACACTACCGAGTTCTGGTTGGGAGCCATCATCGAGGATATCGAAGTCTTTACGCAAGTCCATGGATTAGATCCCAAGCATAGACTTCTTTTCCTTGAACAAGTCAATCAGTGGCTTGGTGTGCTAGGATATACATATGGAATGAAGATGATCAGCCTAACAGACCACAGAATTCTTCGCACGTGCATGACTGATTTGGGATGATTCCAAAAGAAACAAAACAATCTTTCTCGAATTCACGACGGCAACTTACATCAAATGCACGTGAATCAAAGGAAGTCACTTCTTTCATCCAAACATATACCTCAGAGACGGAACTCGAAGGCATTGTTTACAAAGTTTCCAACACTAGCTTAATGTCCAACAGAATCATGGAGAAGATAAGGATGTTGTCGATGGGCTCAACAACAATTCATCCAGGTTCCCTTTTAAAAGGAATTCCATAGTTAAGTGAACACGGTGATAGCATTGGTCAGACCAAAGAATATAATGGTGTATGCTCGAGGGATCAACCACGAGTAAGACAACATTACGAACATCGTTGGTTCTAACTTGATTTGACGATAGCCCACACTCAAATCAAAGGATTGATAAGACAATAGGTCCAGCAACTGATCACAGGGACCAATCGATGAAGATATCATCTTTCTTCAACACACACTACACAAGAATATCCCTTTGGAATGAACTAAGTCAGGCAAGCTTTTATCTTCCAACCCTCCAAGTTGTCGTTTAGCTTAACCAACTAGCTCAGGGATATCTAACACCGATTCTTGGAGAGAAGGTGGTTCGCAAGAAACCAACTTGATCACGAACTCAACATAGCGGTCAGGTGACAACCTGGTAATACTTCTGAGAAGATATTCAGAAAATCATGAACCACCGGTATGTTACTAAGCTCGAGAACAATCTTGCTCTTCAGGGCAAGACGATATGATCAAATGAGCGAGGACTTGACAAAATCCTAACTCATCAATCAAAGAGTGCACCAGGAAATAAGGACTAGGTAGCACGATCAATCTTAGAATGGTGATTCAATAACCAACATACTAAGAATAAGATTATTGTCCATTAACTACCAAGCAATGGGGTTGCTAGGAGTATTGAGTTCACACATCATGATTCACTTGTCGGCACTCCGGCTGCAACAACACGGAACCGAGGAATGAAAAAGGATGGCGAGAAGTATCACTATGTCAAGAATTCACAAAAGGTGGTGCAATTCTCATGAAATTCCTGTCATAAAGAAGGTAATACTTCAGGGTAGAGCAGACCAGAAGCTGGATTGTAACTTGATCTGCGGAACACAACTACTTTGACCCAATCCTAAATATGGATGAGGTACTGGAGTTTGTCTCTCCTATTCATTCTAAAATAGAATGGCTTGGCGGACCACAAGGGTAATAGGCATCGACGAACGAATGCACGCATACTCTTGACTATCAATTGATAGACGAGGGCCAGAAAACAACTAAAGAGGGACAACTCAAAAGAACATATGATTTTCCAAGTTGTGGATGCATGGACTAGCATGTCGAACGAATTCAACATATTTCTTCTGGATAACCCATGCAGAAAGGTAGAACTGGCAGAGTCACAATATAGAATCGAGAACCCATCGAGAGCACTCTGATTGTGATCTTTCGATCAGCGAGGAACATCTGCCATAAACGGTTCATAGTATTTGGAAGAAGGAAATACCACGAACCTCGAGGACTAATGCAAGGGTTACTAATATCCTGAAGGAACTAGCAACACTATCAACATGATTTAAGTAGAGTGAATCTCGGGTTCAAAAACCTAGGGATAGGATCCCTACTACTAAGTAGCATCACGGAATGCTTTCGAGAATAAAGGCCAGAATCATCACACTGGAAACACAAAACGTTGCTAGATTACTAGGTGATCCCCTGAGACACCTAGGGTCATAATAATATCTCCAACATATATGTCAAGGTAACGGAGTACCTCAACTCACTGATTAGTGTGGTTAATCTGGCCCATGGGAACATTGAAACGGGAAGAAAGGATTTGCAATTGCATCAGACTACTTAGAAACCTGGGATGACTCGGACAGCATAACGGCTGTAAATGCTCAGAAAAGATTTGAGACAATCACAAAAATGGTGGCATAACCACTCAGAAGCACAATATCAAGGTTTCGAGATCAACAATTAACATACGGAAGTAGTAGGAACTGAACTGAGACTTAAATCCAACAATCTTATAAGTCCACTGATTAGTAACACGTGATCCTAATAGAAAGAAGAGATAGCCTAGTTCTTAATCCCCGTAGAAGAGAAGATGATGACTCAGATCAGAAGGCCATGAGGTATAAGGAGTAAAAAGAGCCTTACGTTCCATCCCACAATCAAATCCCTTATATAACTAAAGAATTTCTAGACTCAACTTCGACCAGTTTGGCTTGGTAATCCTACAGGCAGTCAAGCTCTGATACCAACGCTGTCAGGACCCCGACTCAATGCCACATCGATCTAGCATGTAACACCTCATATCACTTTGCGGCCTCATGCACGGTATTCCCACGGGTGTCGCATTACCTTTGCCCGGGACCGTTTGCGCCTTTTGGCACACGTATATGATAGTGTCGCTAGCATCCATATGATAAGGAGCCCGGGCTGACATGACTAGTTGGAAACCCAAAGTGGCGCAGACTTACAGGGACAGGCATCCATGACCCAGCTTCGAACGTGTCGGTCATCAGCATGTGGGTCCGGGCTGTAGCACTGGGCTAGCAGGACTCCGGTAAACCGGGCTGTAGCGGGCTAACAGGACTCCGGTACTCAATGCGTGACATTTCCCCGAAGGGACAGACACAGGAACGAAGAAGGACACATGCCGGCCAGCCTAAGTGTTCCAGAGCAGTAGCAAGCTACCATGGCTCGGCGGTAACACTAGGAGACATTTCCCGGTAAGAGAGGCTACCAAAGATAAACAACTAGATAGTCAGATCCCACACATACCAAGCATTTCAATATCATACACACAATATGCTCGATATGTGCAATACAACATGGCATCACAAAATGACTCTATGACTCAAGTAGTTTATTCAATAGGCTCCGAGGAGCGAGACATTACAAACATGGGTCTCATGACCCAACAATCAGAGCATACAAATCAAAGCACACGCGGAAGCTATCATGTCTGAGTACAGACATCTATAAATGAAAAAGGCTGAGAAGCCTGACTATCTATCAGATCCTGCCGAGGGCACAAGATCGTAGCTGAGGTAACAAGCTAAACGTCGAAGACCACGCGGAAATACTAGTGAGACTGAAGTCTCTCTGCAAAAACATAAAATAGGCAAACGTGAGTACAAATGTACCCAGCAAGACTTACATCAGAACTATCTACATATGCATCATTATCAACAAAGGGGATGGTGGGGTTTAACTGCAGCAAGCCAGCTTTGACTCGGTGGCTATCCTGAACTACGACTGCAAGCAACTCTTTTGAGGTGGCGCACACGAGTCCACATATTCACCATATCAATACACCACTATGGATCCGCTCCCGTCTCCCTACGAGAACGCCATCCATAGCACTCACGCTTATCTCGCGTATTTTAGAGTATCCACTTTCACTTGTCTATGAACTGATATAAGCAACCCAGAAGTCCTTTTCCGCGGACACGGCTATTCGAATAGATGATGTTAACCCTGCAGGGGTGTACTTCTTCACACACGCTCTCACCACTTACCGCCGTTTACACGACATGTACTCGGCAACCTTCAAGCGGAAGCCCAATGTGGGTGTCGGCCACGACCTACCTAATCACTCAAGTCTCTAGTCCAGGTTTATCGCCTATTCGGGTTCCATCCATGAGGAGATCCGGCCGGAGTTTCGCTCACAGCCCCAAACGATGTGAACAGGGTTCCCGAGACACCAAACGGGCGCCCGGTACACCGTGCCACGTGCCTACCGCATCACAGCCCACCCCTACGGTCAGCGCTGCGCACGGCCTCCAGCATACTACAAACACCAGAAACTACTTGCAACTCCTGGACAGAGGACAAGGGTGATCAAGAAGCTGAGAGGGTCCATTGGTTTCGGGCCCAATGCGTGGTAGTAGCTGAATCATGGATCACAAACACAGAACTCAGTTCCTGAGGACGGCTGCAATGAGACAACCCACCATGTACTCCTACATGGCCTCTCACCGCTACCTTTACCAAATCGTGTTCACACACTTAGCTCACACACAGTAGGACATGTTCACACACCTCTGATTCATCCCCGATGAATCAGACCTGACTCAACTCTAAGCAGTAGCAGGCATGACAAACAAGCATGAATGAGTAGGCACATCAGGGCTCAAACAACTCCTACTCATGCTAGTGGGTTTCATCTATTTACTGTGGCAATGACAGGTCATGCAAAGGATAAAGGGGTTCAGCTACCGCAGCAAGTAACAGATGAATCGGTGTTGTCCTAATGCAGTAAAAGAGAGCAGGAGCGAGAGAGTAGGATTGTATCGGAATGAACAAGGGGGTTTTGCTTGCCTGGCACTTCTGAAGATAGCATTGAGTCTTCATCAGTGTCAACGATCGCATCATCGGTATCACGTCTATAGAGAGGGGACAAATACCGGCAACACAGAAGGGAACACAATCAATGCAATGCACAATATGATGCATGATCATGACATGGCAAAATGAATGTGTTTTGGGCTAATGCAACTAGAACCAGATTAAATGAAGTTGGTTTGAATCCAAGATTCAAATTCAAACTCCATATGTGATTATTTAAATGCTATTTATTTGTTTTGTCCAAAACAGAGGACAAACATTGTTCAAACATGCATGAAAATGGTACAGATGGATTCCTTGAATTTTTCTGATAATTTTTCATATATAATTTATTTAATTTGGAGTTACGGTTGAATTTCTATGATTTTTAGAAGTTTTAGCTATTTTCTGAAATTATTAAATCATTTAAGATTTAGTTAAATTCCAGAAAGGAATTATTGCGTCATCATGACGTCGGCATGACGTCAGCAAGTCAAAGGCGTCGACCAGGTCAAACCTGACCAGTGGGGTCCACTGGTCAGTGACCCAGTCAACTAACCAAGTTAGTTAGCCCTAACTAACTTAGTTAGCCGGGCGGGGCCCGCATGTTAGTGGCTCACCTAATTAACTAGGTTAATTAACACGAACTAACCTAGCACTAACTAAGCAGGCGCCTGGGCCCACACGTCAGGGGGTCAAACCCCGGGTCAAACCCGCCGGAGTTGACCCGCGGCTTGTTGCCGGCGACGCCAGCAACGGCGGAGGGCGTCGGAAACGCTCCTTCGGCGACCAAATCGGCGACTGAGGGGCTCTACGCGTAGCTGGGAGTCGCCCGCATCCATCTGTGCAAACGGCAGGGGCTGAGGTGGCCCAAGCTCACCGGAACGGGGCCCGCGGCGGCGACCGGAGTTCGGGCGAGCGCGGGTTCGGAGTTCTGGTGCATGGCAGGTCCAGCTGGTGGTCGGGGTCATCTCCTGGGAGCAAACCGAGTGCTATGACGCGCCCAGGCACGAGCTACGGCGTCTGTAGCCACGACGGCGACATGGCCGGCGGCGGTGAGCTTTCGGGCTCGGCGACATACGCGACTATAGAGCGCTATCGAGTGCGGTAATAGGGGGAAACGAATCATGAGCTCACAGTGGTCACGTCGAGATGGTCAACGAGCTCGGGGAAGCGACGACGGCGACGAATCGACGATGACGGCCTTCGGTGCCCGAGGAAGAAGAAGATGAGGGCGCCGGCATTGTAGGGCTTCCGGTGATGCTTGGTTTGGCGAGGATGACGCTGGAGGTGATACGGATCTCCGGAACACGGAGAGGGAGCGAGGGAGTGGCTGGTCGCGGTGTTTCTCAGCGGAGTGGCCATGGCGGCTTCGGCCATGAGGGGAAAAGGAGCAGGGGAGTGAGAGGGAGAGAGCAGGGAGGCAAGGGAGCGGAC
>NC_041391.1:569474511-569542851 GCF_002162155.2 Triticum dicoccoides
GGGGGGGTGTCGTGGCATCCTTAGCCGATCCGGGGCGGGGCGGCAAGCAGGAGGTGGCTCGGGCGCGTGCGCGCGCGCTCCGGCCACGCGCCTGCGCCTACTGGCGCGAGGAGGAAGATGACAAGGGGGAGGAGGTGGGCTGGGCCGGCCAGGTGGGGGAGCTGGGCCGGCTGGGCTGGACAGGTAGGTCCAGGTAAGTTTCTGTTCTGTCTTTTATTTCTGTTTTTTTTATTTTCTATAGTTTGTTTTGATTTAGTTTTAGACACTAAATCATTTTAATAAATTCTTTAGGGTTTTATGTGGCTTGCTAAAATATATACAAAGCCACTCACAACTTCCAGAATTATTTGGAGTCATATTTAATATATATTAAATATAAATCCAAAGCAAATAGTTATTGGATTAATTCAAATGGCCCAAAATAATTAACTCTGAGATACCAAAAATATTGTTTTGAGTTTTACCTCTTTGCGATATTTTCAGAGACTAAGAGGAACATTTTCTTGGACTTCTTTGAGGAGATTTTAATGTTGATCATTTTTAGAAGGTTTCTGAGGCTTTGAAAATTCCTCAATTCAAATTTCATTTGAATTAAAACATGATGCTCACATGAGGTCTAGCCTAGTGCATAACAGGACCAGGGATGTGACATTCTAGGCCGTAGCTCCAAACTAAATGATCTTTATATGTAACTTGACTAGAATTTCGTGTAGGTCATCTTGGTGCAGTTTAACTTGCTATTTAACAACTCGAACATAAGGGTTATTCAGATCTGGACCTATTTCGAAATTTGCATATGAGGACTTACCGGAATTGTTACATGTTGTTTTCGGCCTCATTTAAACTTGCTTTGATGTGTTGTTCTTGTTTGCATCATATCTTAACATGAGTTGCGTCATATAGCCTTGTCATGCTTCATGCTTGGTTGAGCATCATGCCAAGTCTATGTGTCGTGTGTTTACCTTGTTGCTTGCTTCTTTCCGGTTGTGCTCCTTCTCGTTAGTTCCTGTTTCGTTGTGATCGTGAGGATTCGTTTGTCTACGCTTGGTTCGTCTTTGTGGCTTCGTCTTCTTCATGGACTCGTTCTTCTTCCTAGAGGGATTTCAGGCAAGATGACCGTTACTCTGGATCTCACTACTATCATTGCTATGCTAGTTGCTTCGTTCTATCGCTATGCTGCGCTATGTATCACTTGTTCTTCAAGCCTCCCAATTTGCCATGTCAGCCTCTAACCTTTTTCACCCATCCTAGCAAACCGTTGCTTGGCTATGTTACTACTTTTGCTCAGCCCCTCTTATAGCGTTGTTAGTTGCAGGTGAAGTTGAAGATTACTCCATGATGGACATGATTATGTTGGGATATCACAATATCTCTTATTTTATTAATGCGTCTATATACTTGGTAAAGGGTGGAAGGCTCGTCCTTACGCCTGGTGTTTTGTTCAACTCTTGCCACCCTAGTTTCTGTCATACCAATGTTATGTTCCTTGATTTTGCGTTCCTTACGCGGTTGGGTGATTTATGGGACCCCCTTGACAGTTCGCTTTGAATAAAACTCCTCCAACAAGGTCCAACCTTGGTTTTACCATTTGCCTACCTAAGCCCTTTTCCCTTGGGTTTTCGGAGCCCGAGGGTCATCTTTATTTACCCCCCCCCCCAGGCCAGTGCTCCTCTGAGTGTTGGTCCAAACTAGAGCCCTTTGCAGCGCCACCTCAAGGAAACTTGAGGTCTGGTTTTAGTTGTATGGATTGCTCATCCGGTGTGCCCTGAGAACGAGATATTTGTAGCCCCTATCAGGATTTGTCGGCACATTCGGGAAGCTTTGCTGGTCTTGTTTTACCATTGTTGAAATGTCTTGTAAACCGGGATTCCGAGACTAATCGGGTCTTCCTGGGAGAAGGAATATCCTTCATTGACCGTGAGAGCTTGTGATGGGCTAAGTTGGCACACCCCTGCAGGGTATAAACTTTCAAGAGCCGTGCCCGCGGTTATGTGGCAGATTGGAATTTGTTAATATCCGTATGTAGAGAACTTGACACCAGATTCGAATTAAAATGCATCAACCGCGTGTGTAGCCGCGATGGTCTCTTTTCGGCGGAGTCTGGGAAGTGAACAAGGTTTTGGGTTATGTTTGACGTAAGTAAGAGTTCAGGATCACTTCTTGATCATTGCTAGCTTCACGACCATTCTGTTGCTTCTCTTCTCGCTCTTATTTGCATATGTTAGCCACCATATATGCTTAGTCGCTGCTGCAACCTCACCACTTATCCATTCCTTTACCCATTAAGCTTTGCTAGTCTTGATAACCATGGTAATGGGATTGTTGAGTCCTCGTGGATCATAGATTACTACAAAAACAGTTGCAGGTACAGGTTATGTGATGGTCATGACGCGAGAGCGATGCTTGCTTGTTTTGGAGTTCTTCTTCTGCTTCTTCTTCGATCAGGGGATAGGTTCTAGGTCGGTAGCCTAGGCTAGCAGGGTGGATGTCGTTTGAGTTTCTGTTTGTGTTTCATCCGTAGTCGGATGGTGCTCTTATGTATGATGATGTTGTATTCGTGTGGCATGGTATGCCTCTTGTATGTATCCCCAACTATTATGTAATGGAACAATGTAATGATATCCACCTTGCTAAAGCGTCTCCAATATGTGATTCTACCCTTGGGGGGACCTTCGAGTTCCGTTAGGATAGGGTCACATATTGGGTGTGACACAAGTTGACGCTAAAGTGGGAAGGCCCTTATAGGGTAACACGAGTCACCAGGCCCGGCGCAGTCCGCCTGGAGACCAAAGATGCCATTCCAGTGAGCAACTCCTAGAACATCGAGCATCTTTGCAAGTTTTACCCATAAGGCGCGGCTGCCGGGCCTCCCAGCAAGCCACCTTTTGTACAAGCCATGCCAACAAGGCATGTAACCCTTTGTACAAAGCCAGGCGCAGACCCTGAGCATAAATAAATGAAGCGATGGCGCCCTAAGTTATAGCATGCATGCTAGGTTGATTCTCTCCCTCAGTTAGGGTTGATAGTGCTTTGCGGCGACTAACCCCTAGCATAGAGGTCGAGTTTGTGTCTCTCTGTTCCTGTCCATCCTCTTTGGTTTGCAGGGTACATGAAAGTTTCTGCCAACCTAAGTGGAAGGAAGAGAACGAATCAACGCTCCGGCTCCGACAGGCCAAGGCTGCCGGGGGCTGAAGATACAAGGGTCCGCTCCCAGCAAGCTGAGGTTGCCGGGGGCTACAGATTCAAATACGTTTTTCCTTCCCCTGTTTTACATTTCCGTGTGGGTTAGAACACATGAAACCTTGTTTCGCTCCTAAGTTTCCGTGCTCCCCCCTGCCCGTACTCGAGAATTATTTCTTGGGTTGGGGTCCGGTTGTAGCCGCGGTGGCGAAGAAGCAAGCGTTGGGCTTAACCCTACCTCACCCATCACTACTAGGGAAAACGCTATACACAGAGGTATAGCAGTAGGCGTTGGTCAAAACTCGGCGCTAGCGCTACTTAGTAGTAGCGCTTGTTGCAAAACCACGCTACAACCATTATTTTAGCAGTAGCGCGTCTTCACAGAAAAGCGCTACTACTAAAATTCTCTGACTAGTGCCGGGAGGCTAGGAATAGTAGAAGCGCTTCTCCGAGAAGCACGCTACTGCTAAAAACATTGTAGCAACGCGTTTCTTCTGTAGAGCGCTACTGCTATGTAAAAGAAAATAAATAGAAAAATAAGTAGAAAGGTAAATGAAAATGAAAGAAATAGAAAAAGGAGAAATGAAAAAAAGAAAATGTAAAGAAAACAAAAGAAAAAGAAAAAGAAAACAGAAAGGGTTAGCTGCAGCGCGTTTCTCTGGAACACGCTATAGCTATCTTAGCTATAGCGCGTTTCAGCAAAACGCGCTACTGCTAGTTTGACTCAAATCCCGGCGGCCCTGGCTCAAAATTTCGCTAAGTCCTTCCCCCCCCCCCTCTCTACTCCCCCCTGTCCCCCAACTGCTCCATCGCCGCCGTTGCCCTGCCGCGCGCCTTCGACCACACCGCCATCGCCCGAGGCCGCCTTCGACCACACCGCCGCTGCCCGCCGCCTTCGACCACACCGCCGCTGCCCGCCGCCTTCGACCACAACGCCGCCACCTGAGGCCGCCCCCTCGACCTCACAGTCACCGCCCAAGGCTGTCGTTGACCTCACTGTCTCCTCCCTCGAGCTCGCCGCCGCCGCCCTCGACCTCACCGCCGCTGCCCGAGCCAGAGCCTGCCCTCGCCGCCGACCGTAAGGCTATGCCTCTCCTGTCCCTACCCTCCTATTTATCTCTGCTAGGGCAATTATATATATATATATGTTGATACTGTGTTGATGTTCATATGAACCCTAGGTGTTCATATGAACCCTAGATTTTTTTAGGGCAGTAGGCATTTTACAGCATTTAGGAAAAATGATTTGCAATTTTTTTAGGAAATTAGCTAGGGCAATTTTTATGAAAATTCCTAAACAGTAATTCCATTTAGCTTTAAACTAATAGAGGGTATATAAATAATAGTAGCATTTAGATTTAAATTAACAGAGGGTATAAACAAAAAACACTTAGCTATAAAAAATATTTTGACTACGGACCTGAATTTGTTCCAAATTTCATTCAAATGAAATTTGAATTATTTGGACTATGGACCTGAATATTTTTGAAGAAATTGTGTGTAGGTACTAAGGTCTTGCAGTGGAAATTCTGGTGAGGTCAAAAGGGTTAGAGAAAATTGTAGTTCCTGGACTTTTAGCTTTAGACAAAAAACAAAAGTATTTAGCTATAAATAAAAATAGTAGCTATGGCATTTAGCTATAAACAAAAAATAGAATTGTTTTTCTTTTCAAAAACTTGGTCAAACAGAACAGTAGCTATATGTCATTGATGTTCATTTGCATATTCCATTATTGTTGATTATATCTTTTCATTGAAGTGGCCATGTTATATGCAAATTCCTCAATAGTGTTTGCTCATGTTATATCTTTTCATTGAAGTTGTTCGATTGTGCCCAAGTGGCTTTGTTGTTTCCAGGGAATGATGCTGAGTGGCCTATGTTTTGCCGGAATGTTGATTCATTTCTGTTCTGGCAAATTTCAGGTTCTCGATTTGTCCACTTTTTAGCAAAGGTCATGCCGAAATTTTCCGTGAATTTCAGCATGACTTGTGCTACAAACTAGGACATATCGAGTGCCCGGGATTTGCCGCACCAGGAAGGAGTCAACATTCCTGCAAAACAATACTCCTTTTTTATGTCATTATTCATTTTATTAGGTCTAGAATTAATTGACTAGATTTAATCATAGGAAACATGGCTAGCAACGATGAAGGACAGGGTTCTGGTGATTGCGACGACGTCTACCGGGCGGCAGACAAATATTTTAGCCTTACCGATGATCAACCGATGTTGTTGCTGGGCCCACCGGTGGCATCGGGGACGGAGACCGACACGCAGACCGGGGCTGAGACTGAGACCGGCGCTGAGATTCAGACCGGCATCGAGACCGGCGCTGAGACCGGTGCTGCCTCGGGGAGCGGAGCCGGTGTAGAACCGAAAGCAAAGAGGCAACGGGTTCCTAACAAACTCAGGACTACTAGACTGGTGGTCACGGAGGTGGACGACGGCAATTTTGAGCCAAAGGCGCCCGAGGAAGCGCGCGCGTGCTACAGCAATCAAATAGGCTGCATCGTACGGACAACCACCACCATCAATGATGAGAAACTACAGAAGATAGAAAATATGAGGAGCTCCCTCCTAAAGAAGTTTCACCAGATATTCTTGTTCCCGGGCCGGAATGAGAAGGATTATGAAGATCCAGACGAGGACCCGACAATGAAGAAGATAAACAAACATGCCATGACCAAGTTTAGCGACGCGTTGGCCGCCTGGAAAAATCGAGTGAAAGCAAAGATCAACGACGGGGAACCCTACTTCGAGATTGTAAAGGATAATCCGACAATCACGGAAGAGCAGTTTCAAATATTCAAGGAGGCTTGCGAGGCCGAAGCTGCCAAAAAAAAAGTCTAAGTACATGAAGGGGCTTCAAAAGAGGAACATTGGGAGCCACCACCTCGGAAGTCGTGGTTACGGCGGAAAGAGGTCCAAATGGGCCAAGGAGGACGCGAAAGCCGCGAGTCTGGGCATCCCAGACCCCTTGGCGGATTTCACCGTCCCGCAGGAGCGTGACGTCCTGAGGGCCCGACACCGTTGGGACCCAGTGAAGAAGGTTTACGAGACAACACCAGTCATTATGGAGTTCATGAGACTGCTGGTAATTTTAGTTTCTGATCAATTTGACTGCACACGTTAGTCATATTTGTAAACGATCCTTGTGCCTTTTGCAGAGAGAGCAGCACCGGATTGCGGCCGAAAGCGACTCACCGTCTGAGGCATTGGCGAGGCCCAAGTGGGACACTCCATTCAACCGGGTGTTGAACATATTGAAACGACAACCGGTGGATACTTGACCATCGTATGGACGCGTGCACGGTGTCGGAGACGGTGCCACGTGGAAGAAGTACTACCGTGAGACCATGGAGGAGAGAAAGGAAAGACGGAGGTTAACTGAAGAAAACATCGACAAGAAGGTTGAGATTGCGGTTGAGAAGAAATCATCTCAGACAGTCGCAACAGCGGTAGCTGCCGCAAAATAGCTGGTTGCAGATTTTTCAACTTCCTTGGTGACGGGCGTTATCACTTGGACAAGGAAAAATCCAGAAAAAAACGCAGAGGACTTTCCCCTTGCTGACTTCTTGGGAGCACCTGCTCCCGCACCGGCTCCCGCACAGGCTCCCGCACCTGCTCCCGCACCGGCTCCTGCACCGGCTCCCGCACCGGACGTGCTCGGCAGTGCTTCGTCTTTGGCTGAGCTCGAGGCCCTCACGGTATCTGTCACACCGGCCCCCTTCAATATAAATGTATAATCTCCCGTTTTCATTGCCTTTCGGATGTCTCACGTCGCAGACTTTTCTTTGCAGGCCGACGAAACCCCGGGCACCATATTGTACACCATCGACGACCAGAAGGTGGACGTGGGGAAGGCGACGATAATGAAGCCGAAGGAACCATTGTTCCACAGCCGGCCGATCCCCCCGAACATCTTCAAGGTTTCCATGGCCAGTGTCGAACCGGGCCACGAGAATTTCCCTCCTCCAACACTACTGGTGGATGACGAGGAGACACCGCGGTGGCTTGGTGATTGTTGCAATGGGTGGGTCCTGTTGTGGCCAAAGAGTCTGCTTCGTCTGGAGGCGGCCGGGAGCACGCCCACGAGCATGCAGCCTCAGCAAGGTATGAACATCAACACCCCACCTACCCAATTAGCGTCGGGTGTCGGGTTGGGTGATAGCGGACGGGGTAAGGAGGAGGCTCCATTAGTCGCTGATGACGTCGCCATGGATGAGGATGAGGATGACGATGGCGCTGAACAGTATGTCTATACTGGCGCCTCCTCAGGGTTTGAGCGTCATGAGTCGGTGCCTGAATTACCGTCTCAACGTATTATTGACGACCTTACGGTAGTAAAGAAGTCTAGGAAGAGAGCGAGGAAAGGCAAAAAAGCTGATTCTATGATCCAGCCGCCTCAGCAGCCTCGGCTTCAGGACCTTATAGATATCCCCGATGCGGATAAATGGCATATCCTCGGTCAACCAATCCTACCTGCAACAGCACTACGGGCCAGATTCGGCGATCTAAGGAGACTCCATGACGATGTGTTGTGGGTAGAGAAAGGCCTCATCGCCTCGAAAGATCCAGGATACCCACTCTACGTGGTTAACGTTCCGCGGCAAATGTCGTACGTCGATAGCTTCCCTACGGATAAGTTCTTCCTCCGATTCGATTACATATTTGACATGTTTCACGTGAAGAAGATGGATTTTACGTTTGTCCGCCTTTATGCCTTGCACATGAACTACATCATTGGGGTTGAGCAGATACGTCATATCTGTGTCGCTGACCCGTACTACATGCAAGAGAGCTTCTTGGGAGTCTGTGCAGAGCAGCGTGAATACGCGAGGGATTACATCGTCAGTTTCATGCTCGCCAATAAGGACAAGGAGGCGATTCTCGTGCCTTATAATCCCGTGTAAGTCATCCGCGCTGCTATCCTTCCTTCAATTTCAATAATTCATTTGCACGGTGGAGGCTAATTAATTTGAGGTGTACTTATTTTGCGCAGCGGCGGGCGCGCCGTCCTCATCATCCTCTACCCCCGATTCTCCCACGCTCTTTACTTGGACTCGTCGAAGAACATTCACAAAAAGGATTACACCCACATCAAAGATGTTCTCGGCAGTGCTATGTTTTACTACCAAGCAAGGGGTGGAGAGGTTAGGGACAAGAAGAGAAGGGGCGGCAGGGCCGCCTTCAGCCATAAGACCGACTTCTGCTGCATCCAGCAACCGAACGATTCTCTTAATGATGGATTCTATGTCCTACACCACATGCTGGAGTACAGACGGGATCACCAGAACCTTCACATGTCACCTAGATCTGGCGATGCCCATATTCTGCAATGGGCAAAGGACATAGGAGATATCGAGGATCATCGACTTCGAGCTGAGTTCTATAACATCCAGCGCGAACTTGCCCAAATCATCATGAAAGAGGTCGTCGGAAAAACAGGGATGTTCTACGGAGAAGGACAAATGTCGCGGGAAGACGTCCGAACATGGATAGCCTCTCAGCGTCTCGACATGAAGCCTTTCACTAAGCTCGGGGACTATCTCCCTGACCTCGATGGATGGCACGGCATGTTGGAGTGATTGTCGATATATGACAATGTGTCTGTTTGGTCCATACTTTCTGTATGACAAAACTTTGAGTTATGCGCAGTGAAACTTTATTTGTGATGTAATTAAACTGTCCTCCTCCTCGACTAGCGAAGATCACTCTAGTTAGGGAATTTTGGGTACGATGAACTTTGTTATTTATGCTTATGATATGTTGTTTCTATTTTTGTCAAGTTTGTCTCTTTCTGTTGCTCAACTATATATGTTGCATATCATCGACTCATGTGACGATGCAGGTGCATAGATCATCGATGGCGAAGAAGTGCTACGCCAGGAGTATATATACGATGAGTGGCCGGAGTGTCAGGCCCAGGTGTTGCCGGTTTCCGGTTTCCGAGCGACAGGCAGTAGTTAGTTTAGGTTCACGCTAATGCGAGAGAGGGATACGAACTCATGTACTCAAAGTGATAGCTCTTCTAGCGTGTACCATTGTTTAGATGGATGACAATGTATTTGCAAGTAATCAAGGACTTGTATCACTATTTTCGAGATGATGACGAGAGACCACTTTGTGTTGGATGATGATATGATGAGACTATTTGTATGTATATGCTATGATTACATTCGTGGTCTCGCAGGCATTTGTATGTGTATCATGATGACATTTCTATGTGCTAAAGATTCTTCTATAAAGCTTGTTCAAATACAAAACAAATATGCCCAAAAAACCAAAAAACCTGTTAAATTAGCCGTAGCGAGTGTATAGAAGTTAGCAGCAGCGCCGCTATAGCAGTAGCGCGTTGCTGCAAAGGGCGCTAGAGCTACTAGCAGTAGTGTGCTCCCAGTAACCGCGCTGCTGCTACACTTGTGTAGCAGTAGCGCCGGTGACCACGCGCTACTGCTATATGTTAGCTGTAGCGCCTTATTAGTAGCGCCCCACCCCGCGCTACTGATACACCTAAAACCAGCGCTGCTGCTAGCCTTTTCCCTAGTAGTGCATGTCTCCGCCAAGAGCGTGAGTATGGTCGAATGAAAAAAGGGAGCGACAAGGCCTGTTGTCGGGCGATAGTGTTTACGTTAAAAGTAACAAGGCCTTGGTATGGGCTTCGCTCACGTACAAAGAACCCGACAAACACCCTTTTTCATTAATACACCCCACACAAATATAGTTCGTACGGAATGTAAACATGAGCAGGGCGATTACAAGTTTAGAATCTAACTAAGGCCCGTAGGCTTACAAGCTAAAAAAAGATAAGGTGTCCGTAATCCCTTTCTAGTCCCTCTCCTCAGGAAATGGAACAAGAAGGCAAGAGGGCTGGAGGAGCACCTAGGCGAGGTACGAGTAGCAGAAGGCGCCAAGAGAGCACGACTGTGGCCGCCTAGGGGAGGGCTGGTGATGATGGTGCCGGGAGGAGAGCTGGAAGATGAGGCAGCGATCCGTCAATACGCTACGAAGGCGTCCGTGCCATCGTACTCCGACTTGACGGCTCGCCATGCACCTTCTTCGCCTTCTCCGGCCTTCCCGCGCCAGCCGCCCAAGGAGGCGACCCCGAGAAGTTCAAGGAGCCGACTCCACCGAGAGAAGGGGCCCAGTGCAGATGTCGCTGCTGCCGGCACCACCCTGGGGCGGCGAGTCCGACACCTAGTCGGACCCGTCATCCTCTTGCCTGCTACCCTCGTCATCGTTGCCGCTGTCCTCCTCGTCACTCTCGCTCGAGGACGAGTCTTCATCATCTGAGGAGCTCTCCACGCACCACTTCACATGAGTTCCAAAGTCGCCGAAGACCTTGACGGAGAGAAGGCCATTCTCCATTAGCTTGAAGTAGAGAATGAGCCCCGCTGTTAGGCTATGGATGCGAGCGAAGGTTTTCCAACCGCGGCGGAGATACATGACATGAGGGGCTGGGAAATCGACATCGGCCCATGTACCGCTATTCCCATAGCCCCTCATATGCAGTCTCAGTGCCTGCGGTGGGTCGAGCTCCATCTCCCGAGCGAATGGGGTAGGGAGACGAAGACGACGACGCGCTGGCCGATGCAGCCTGATGAAGAACTCGCGGGGCTGGTCCCCGACATGGCCCTCCATTGGGGGAAGGACCGCTGGCAGAGGCGAGGCTGATGCACTGCCCGTCCTCCTCTTCCCCAAGCGCCACGGCGGCCTCAGCCTCGCCCCCTCCCCCTTCCCCTCACGGCCAGCTCCGCCGGCATGGGCTCCTAGGAGGGGCAAAACATTGTCGAGTGGAGACCCTCGCCGCCACCGTTGAAGCGTCAGCACACCCTCTCACCATGGCAAAGGGGAAGAAGAGCAAAGATGGGAGGATGCAGATGGCGAAAGACTGAAGGGTGCCATACCTCCCGCTCCCCTCCTTATAAAGGGGTGGGGTCAGGGCTCGGCCGCCCCTCTCAGGAAATCCAGCTTATCAAGGTGACAGCGGGCGAGGTCGTCGACCGCCCTCCCCGCCCAATTGAAGGCGCGTGGGTATCAACCCACGTGTGCATGTCTTCCCATATTCTGCGCGCCTGTCACCCGCCCTGCATCGTGCATGCGGCGTACGTGGTGCAAGGGGCGTGTGTAGTGGGATGCGTGTAATGACGGTTCCACGATTGAAAGCGTAAATGAGCACCGGCCCCGCGGTCTTAAAGGGACACGCAAGCCGCCTCTTTACTATTCACCACAAGATGACGCAAGCGCGCTTCGTTCACCCCACGCACGACCCCCACGTCACGCCTTCAAAGCGAATCTCGGGGAAGCACAGCGGACGAAGGGTTACCACGGTCAAAACTGGCCCTGCCTGCCCATGCACCGTTCTGGGCCTAGCCCAACAATGCGTCGCGCTTATGTGTGGCCCAAGCCCAGGGGCTCCTGTTGGTGTACAGAAGTAGGGGTACTACTTTGCACCCCTCTAGCTGTGCACGAGCAGTCGGAGCCACACCCAAGACCACACCTGGCAGGGCAAGGGAAGGAGGCCAAGGCCACAAGGCGGTCAAAGCAATGCCAAGACACAAAGAGCAAGAGGGAGAGGTGGACTCCCTCGGCAAGACCCTTGCCGGGGCAGCCCTCGCAGCCACGGCAAGATCCTTGCTGGGGCGACTTGCCCAATGCCAGCAGAGCGCTCCACCATTGAGCCCCAGGTTTTCCAACACCACCAACCACATTGGGACCAAGGCTCGGGAGGCGCCTCCATGATGGCATGTAGATCTTTGTGAAGACAAGGAACAGTCCTAGTCAAATGAGGACTAGAAGACGACAAACCTCGGTGAGATCCTTGCCGAGAAAACCCACAAGACCTCCGGCAAGATCCTTGCCGGGGACGACCATGACGCCACGACAAGACCCTTACAGGGGCCCCGGCAAGGCCCTTGCCGAGGACATCCGCGGGGCCACAGCTAGGGCCATGCCCGCCAAGTTTCCACCACTGCCCCCATGCAGCTGCCAGCCCACCAGCTAGGCAGGCACCTGCATGTCGACGTGAGGCTTCCAAGCCAACTCAGCGCATGGCTATATGGTGGCATGCAAATCTTCATGAAGGCCCTACCACCGCGCCACCTCAGCAGCCTTCCAGCCTACATGGCGCTGACTGGCTCGCTGGCCTAGGCCCATGTCGAAGCAAGGCGAGGAAGCGGTAAAGTGAGGGGGACACCTAAGGGGCGCATTAAATGCGTTTTGTCCCATAATGGCTAAGCGATAAGCTTAGCCACAGTATACCGGTGCCACCTCCTGTGTGCCACTATGGTGATCCCCTTGACTATAAAAGGAGGCTCGAGGCATCCAGGAGAGGGATTCGAACCCTTGGACAAGTTACACTCATCGTAGCTAGTTCAGGAATTCCAAGAACACTGATATACACACCAAAGCAGGACTAGGGTATTACGCATCCTCACGGCCCGAACCTGGGTAAACGACCCGTGTGCTAGTGCTGACTGCCGATCCCGCTCTTCTCACGACTCCGCGCCCTGCAACCATAGTAGGGATTCCCTTGATCCCATAGGTGTCGTTTCCACCGACACTTTCCGTCTTTTATTAATTCATGTAGAACAACATTCCATTCGTCCCAAAAAGACGTAAGATTTTTCTTAATGACCCAATCTAGATAGAATTGCCCCCTGACACTTTTAGAATCTTTCGGTAATGAAATGTCACCAAAATTCTGCAATTTTCCAGGGAAAACACTGTATGCTATGATACTAGGTGAAGACACATGTGATCCTATAGAATTTTCACTTATTCGGCTCTTAGCGTGAAGGTGCGAAGCCGAATTATGAATACCTATAGTTGCATATGGTGCCAAAAAATTAGTAGCATGAGGTGTAGCATATGATGATTGAGGGTAATTTGCCGGATAACTAGTAGTAGCGTGGCCAATTCCCCTATCCACCGGCATGTTTTGATTAACATATTGCAAACTAGTTGCCGATGAATAAAAAGGTGAAACACTTTGTTGCATACTATCGGAAGTTCCGATGTGAGGTGTTTCAACTTGATTAATGGAACTCATCATGTTGTTCATCGGCATATGGATTTGTGGGGCTGCCGATGCATGGAAGTTGGTACACATATGTTCCATGTTGCTAAAATTATATGAGGTAGAAGCATGGAGATTTTTTTTGCATCGGCTCTTGCACATAATAAGATGCATGATTGATAAGGCTAGGGCTAGCCGATACATTATGCTCATTATATGATCTAGCAACAACATATGCATTATTTGCATCTATATAAGTGATTTGGGTATTCATGTTACCTTTGTAGATTGCACATCCTAGATGACGATTTTTTCGTACCAAGAACAGGCCGAAGACCGTTCAAAGCTTCGTCCCCAGCGGAATCACCAAAAGTGTGTTCACACACGAACACGTCACTGTCTACCCTCGACACCGGGGGTGATGCACTGCAGCTCACGTCGAGGTAGACCCACCGGAAGCGTGGTACGCAAGACAATCCGGAGGGCGCTTTTGTGGACCCGAAACTGCACACACCCGGGAGGGACCCCATCTAGATGCGCGGCGGCTATGGGCTTCCCTAGGTCAACCTGATCGCCCCTAGGGCCTCAAGGTTCACCGCCCTACAAACGAAGAACAAGCAAAGAACGAGGAAGAAGAAGAACAAGGGAGAGAGATAAAAGTAAAGGTAAAAAGTGGTAGATGTGTTGTTCGATTGTGTGTTGTTCAATCGGCCGTCGCCCCTTAGGTTTATAAGAGGCGGCTGGACTTCCCATGCAAGGAAAGACTTCAATTCGCGTCCAAAACCCTAGTCCAACTCGGATTTATTTGGTCCGAACTTTCCAAAACTGTTCGGTAAAAACTTGCAGCACCTTGCGGGTTACTTTTGGGGTAATAAATGACCCCAGATGAAACTGGCTCAAAATAAATCTTGACAGTTTTCACGAGACAAACAACTTTCATGTTTAACGTTTTTTGATCAAAGGCCATCTTGAGGGGGGTTTCCGCTGTTTTCCGAAGTCTACAGCAGAGAAATTCAAAACCCAGATGGTTGCCCCGGAGTATCCGGCCATCTACTATAGCAGCATCTTGTATTGGTTGTAACTTTTGCATACAAACTTCGATTGAGATGTTTTTATATAAAATTCAACCATTTCAATGAGACGCACAACTTTAATGTTGAAACTTTTTCCATTTGAAGCCATCTTAATTGGGTTTCAAGCCATTCTTTAATCTGGTGTCAACATGAGCATCTCTGAAGTTGTCATAACTTTTGCATCCGAGCTCCATTTTAGACCATCTTCATATCCATCTTGATCTTCTCGAAGAGAGCTATGTCATGGTGACTTTCAATAATAAGTTTGAATTAATCTTGACATAGCTTCAAGCTACTCTTTATAATCGTGCCACTTTTGAGCGTCAACACATCCTTCACAGCCAAGGAGGTGGTGAAGATCAAGGCCAAGGGAGTTGCTTCCTTCTACAACTGCAAGACCAAGAAGTGTCACTGCCCCTACTGCACCACCAAGCCAAAGCCAAGGGATGGCCGCTTCAATCACCTTCTGTCTCATGCAGAGGATGTAGCGATTCACGGGGAGGACTACATGATCAGGTGGCAGCATGCCGCCCTCGCGAAGGCCCTGACTCCGGCGTGATGTGATCGATGATGTTATGTTGTGAACTGAATCTTTATGTTTATCTGTTAGGTTACTTTTCGTTTGTTGAACTGAATGTGGTTGGTTATGGTTTGTTGAATTAAATTAAACTTTCATGAATTTGGTTATGGTTGGATATGTTGATGCTAGTAATATGGTTGCTATCTATATTTGTCTGTCCTTAAATTTGCATGTGGTATATTTGTCTTTCCTAAATCTATGGTTAGTTATGTTTATGATGTTGTGAATCTGGTTCCTGTCTATATTAATCAAATCAAATGCATGCTCCAAATGAGATCATGTAAACCTTGGCAAACCTGGAGAGTATATATTCAAGAAAATGCAGAAACAAGTAAAACCTTGGCAAACTATCTATGTTTGTGTAGGAGATCATGTGTGCAAAATTTGAAGTGATTTAGAGGAGGTCAAATAAATTTGAATTTGAGAAATGTGCTCCAAATGAGCACCCAGGCTAGGGTAAACAACCCATCTGTAATCAAGTTTTTTGGACCTACTCTAAATGAGCCAAATGTTTTTTTATTAACACATATTCACTTTCCATAGTGTAGATTCGAAGTCTCACTATTTTTTGAATTAATATTCATATTTTTATATTTTCCTTTGAAAACATATGCTTTAATATAAAAACTATTAAAAACACGTTTGAAATATGAAAATGGAAAACTAGGTTCAGATCCTTCTTATTCACTTTCAAATAAAGCTTTGGTGACTTTTTTTTTAATTTTTCAAAAACAGAAGGTAACCCTACCTCCTCTCCTTGAACTCTATGAAATCATGTACGTGATATCTCATATGTGTGAAGGTTTTCTCATGAAAATGACCATAGATCAAGTTTATGATTTTTGGTTGGTAACATGTCACATAAGACAACATTGTGCGCGTGTTTCATATTTTTTTGATTTTTTTAATTTAATGGTGCTCATTTAACCTCGATCGTGCCAGCTAGGTTTTTTTCATGAAAATGACCATAGACCAAGTTTGGTATTTTTCCCCGTTAGTTTGTCTTATAAAATGACGAACGGTGAAGGTTTCATATTTTTTGATTTTTTAAATTAGTTATCTCAGTCAAAGTCTTCGAAAGCCCGTTGACCAGCTCAAACCCCCTCTAAACCCCACGGGGTTTGGCCTAACCCTACACTAATAGGGAAAAGCCTAGCAGCGGCGCGGGTTCTAGGTATATCAGTAGAGCGGGGTCTAGCGCTACTGATAAGGCGCTACAGCTAACCCGTAGCAGCAGCTAATTTTAGTAGTTTTTGATTATTACTTTTGCATATTTGTTTTGTATTTGAACAGGCTTTACACAAAAATCTTTAGCACATACAAATGTCATCATGATACACATACAAATGGCTGTGAGACCACAAATGTAATCATAACATATATATAGAAATAGTCTCATCATAATCATCATCCAACACAAAGTGGTATCTCGTCATCATCTTGAAAATAGCGATACATGCAAGTCTCAAATACTTGCAACTACAACATCATCCATCTAAACAATGATATACGCGAGAAGAGCTATCACTATGAGTGAGAGCGGAATTATGCAGTACATGAGGCGGAGGTTACGAGTCCTCTCTCGCGCTAGCATGAACCTAAAGTAACTAGCTTCTCCTTTTTGTCTGCTTTTGAAGCCTTTACGGCTGGCGCCCGAGACCCCATTCACTTGTGCCTAACACTCAGGACACTCGTTGTACACCCCCAGAACCTTCCCTTTGTACACGATATAGCACTACCATCTCGCCATCAAGAAGCTAGGTACCTGTTAGAGATGCATCTTCATCAAGAGGATGTACAATCATATGCAACAAAATATACTAGAGCAACATGAAAAAGAAAGGGTTAGCAACTGGATGCAACATACAGTACGCAAACTAATTAACTAGAGGTACGCAGGTCATCGTACCCAAACTAACAAAGTAGCTTACGCAAGTTCGACAAGGACCGTGGACATCACAAAGTTTCATCCCTACAGAAAGTATACAAGTTCAACCGACACATATCATCATCATCGGCATCGTAAATCACTAGAAGTTCCATCCTTCCATATCATCGAGGATGGACCCTAGCTTCTTGAACGGCGTGAGGTCATGACGTTACATGCCTATGCAAGTTCGGACGTCAGCTCGCGATATAGGGCCATGGTGGAACATCCCCTTCTCATCAACGACTTCTTTCGTGATGATCGTCGCAATGTCTCTTTGGATGCGAAAGAAGTCATCTCTAAGTTTATAATCTGCTTCTCCATGAGATTCTACCCACTTGTATGATCATCATTTCTGCTTGTCATGCGAACCTTTTGGTGATCCGTGCTGAACTCAGTCATGAGATGGAGGATGTAGAATCCATCTTTCTTGCTTGGTTTTGGGACATGGATGCAGCAGAAGTTAGTTTTATGCGCGAAACCCATCTTCTTGTTCCTTTGTTTCCCGATCTGCACGTGGCCACCTCTAATGCTGAAGCCTTGGAGAGCATCATCTAGAATATTCATTATGTGGGTCTAGTCCTTCTTCTCGTAGTCTTTGGAAGGGTCGAAATACATGGCGTGGGAGACTCGCGGGTAAAGAATGATAAGGACGGCGGGCCCATTGCTGCGGGGAAAAGACACCTCAAATTATTCCATATGAGCAAGAAGGAATGATTGAAATGTATGAAAGGGTTGTCCGGAATTGACTTACTTTGGATGATAAGGCAGTAGGACAATTTCTTGGTCCTTATTCGTTACCATGAAGTTTTGGAGGTAGTCCCTAGCAGTTTCACGCTCAAAGTCGCCGAGACTCAAGACAGAGTCGTGCATGTAGTACGAATCTGCCACACAGATTTGCGAGACTTCTTCTCTCTTCATGACGGAGCTCATACGTAGCGCAAAAAGGCAGACGATTGTAAAATCGAGCCGCCTTGTCAGAAACATCTCAAAGATATGGTCAAACCGCTGGAAGAACACATCCGCGGGCCGTGTGTCGACGTAGCACTTCCCCTCAGGCACACGAGCCGCGTATGTCGGATATCCTAGATCCTTCGAGGCTAGTAGGCTTTTCTCAGTCGACAGCACATGGTCGTGCAGTCTCCTAAGATCCCCTGATAGTGCCTCCAGCAGTTTCAGCGGTAGCATCGGCTCGCCCGTGAGATGGAACATGGCTGCACCTTTCATGGGTACACTCTCTTCAGAATCCATCGTATGGCTGCTATGTGCTCCCGCTTGTTTGGAGGCAGCTATCTTCCCCGATCTCTTCCTCTCCTATTTCTTAGGCACACCTTCCAGACCCTTCCTTAACCCCTGCCCCAGTGTTGCCGAGCTAAGCATTGTACGACCCACGACTAGTTGAGCCTGTGTTGAGGCGGCATCTTCAGGTGTGTCCTATGAGGATTTCATGAAGAGAGACTTCTTGCAATCCCTGCTACGACCTTCCTTCTTGGGGAGATCATCCATATCCTCATTAGCATGCTGATAGCCCAATTCGTCATATGGTTGACTCATCATATCTAAGTCACTCATACGCGTTTTTTGTTTCCCAGCAACTCCCAGCACTCGATATGCCTACTATCTAGCACAAATCATGCCAAAATTCACAAAAAAAATTGGCATGATCTTTGCTAAAAAAATGGACATATCAAGCGCTTGAAATTCACCGGAACGGAAATGAATCAACATTCCAGCGTAACATAGGCCACTCGGATCATTTATCCTGCACATAATCATCATGTCCAAATGACATGTCCAAATTCCAAATATGACATGTCCAAAACATCCCATGTCCACATATCACATGTCCACTTCAAATTTGCATATAAAAGGAAGAAAAATATAGAACTTGAAGAAGAAACCTAGCTAAATTCATAACTAAATATATAACCTAATTAACCATCTGCCCTCACAAAAACCTAGGTAAATTAACCAAAGAACCTAGCTACCAGAGAGAGGAGGAGCGATGGGGGGCTTACAGAGGGTGCAGGCCCGACGACGGCCGAGGTTGGGAGGGGTCGGGGTCGGGGTCGAGCGCCGGGGCCGGAGCCGGGGTTGGGGTCGGGGCCGTGGGCGAGTGTCGGGGACGGAGCCGGGGTCAGGGCCAGAGCCGGGGTCGGGGGCGGGGGCGAGCGCAGGGGCACGGCCAGGGCAGGGCTCCAGAGGCGCGACGGGGGAAGAGATAGTGTGGGGATTTGAGGGAAACACTACAACAAAACTAAGATTAAGTAACATAACCATGTAACATATAAAAAAATTTGTTACAGAGCAAATAACAGTAACACATTATGTCTGTTACAGCGCGGACAGTAACACATAGTTGATAAGATTCGTAAATGTGTTAGAGACACATTACCCTAGTAACATGTAAGTTCGTGTTGCTCCATTTGTGTTACAAATATTGGTACAGTAACACGTAATCATGTGTTGCGGAATTGTGTTACCAACTATATAACTGTAATGAAACAATTATATTGTGTAAAGTATATTTTAATAAAAATTAATAGTGCCACAATGCTTACAAACATAAGTTCAAATTTTCACGCAATTGATTTTCTCAATAATCTTTTTCTATGACATAAGCTTGTACTTAGGTCTTCAACATTTTTTCTATACTACTTGAACCTTAATTGAGATACATATATGACTCATATTGGAATTACTTTTAATACGTATGCATAACTTCATTCATTTAATCTAACGAAATAGTGAATACATTTCAAAAAGTGTTCTTATAATTACAAGAATTAGCATGGGAGCATATTATATATACATATTCTTCCTATACAAAAATTCAGGACATGTCGCAGGCGTGTTAACAAGTGAGACTGGCTAAAGAACCAAACGGAACCCAGGGCTATTTGACATAGGCGAACAAAATAAAATGACACACACTTGGGGCCATTTGACATGCGTGAACAAAATAGAATGACCACGAATGGGCGCCATTTGACATGCATGAAAAAAACTAATTGATGCACACTAAGAATCGAACCTATTACCACCTACTTGGAGAAACAAGTGATTACCAACATAAGTTCAAATTTTCACGCAATTGATTTTCTCAATAATCTTTTTCTATGACATAAGCTTGTACTTACGTCTTCAACATTTTTTCTATACTACTTGAACCTTAATTGAGATACATATATGACTCAAATTGGAATTACTTCTAATACGTATGCATAACTTCATTCATTTAATCTAACGAAATAGTGAATACATTTCAAAAATTGTTCTTATAATTACAAGAATTAGCATGGGAGCATATTATATATACATATTCTTCCTATACAAAAATTCAGGACATCTCGCGGGCGTGTTAACAAGTGAGACTGGCTAAAGAACCAAACGGAACCCAGGGCTATTTGACATAGGCGAACAAAATAAAATGACACACACTTGGGGCCATTTGACATGCGTGAACAAAATAGAATGACCACGAATGGGCGCCATTTGACATGCATGAAAAAAACTAATTGATGCACACTAAGAATCGAACCTATTACCACCTACTTTGAGAAACAAGTGATTACCAACAGGCTACAAACTCTGCTTTGCTTAATTTAAATACTCGGCCTTATTATTAATAGCAGTGAACGGCTAAGCCAACGCCCAATTAAAAGATACAGGTTGGCTTGCCGGTGATGAGTTTACTCGGCCTGCGATTCTGTGACTTCGGCCGGGTTTTGCATCTGGAAGTTTCCACCTAGTTCTCCTTCTTTTTTTGTTGTGTTTTTTACATCCGTTTTTTGTTTGGTTTTCTTCCGGTTTTCTATTTAGTTTTCCTATTTATTTTCCTTTTTCAATTTAAATTTCATTAAAAAAATCATATTTGTGGTCTTTTTTGAAAATTGCAAATAATTTAAAATTCCCAGACTAATTAAAATTCTTGAACATTTTTTCCAATTCTGTGAACTTTTCTTCAAATTCGTAAATGTTTTTGAAGCCACAATTCTTTCCAAATTCCCAAACTCTTTTTATGAGTCCGTGAACATTTTCATTTTCACGCATATTTTTCAAGCCATGGTTTGTTTTCAAATTCATGGAATTTTTTCAAATACACTAATGTTCTTTTGACTTTGCAAACTTTTTTTGAGTACACAAACATTGTTTAGAATTGGTGGAGTTTTTTCAAATTCATTAATGTTTTTAAATTTATGAAAAAAATCATGATTTGTTTTTTGAGTCAGTGATTTTTTTTTCAAATTTGTGCACCTTTTTAAGAACTGCCAAACATTTCTATCAGATTCATGAACTTTTTTCAAATATGCCAACATTTTTTTATGCCAGGAAAAAAATGATTCATACGTTCAAGCAATTTTTCAAATTCATATTTTTTTCTAAAAGTATATGCTCAATTATGCCTTGGGTTAACGGTCAAGCGGTCGACCGGTCAATGGTGAACCAGCCGAAGCAGTCGAGCGAGCTGGGTCGGCCCGCACACCGCAGTGAATAAGCGCCAATTGGCGTTGCTCACGCCACAAGCGTTGTTGTATAGATGCTCTCCATATTTTACTGTGCTAACACTAAATGTTAAACACATGTAAAACAAACAACGCTCAAATTCAAATACGTTGGAGCATGTCATTGAATCAATAATTTCATCGTTAGTTTTGCATACCAATTCAAATTGAAATTTTTTGAATTTTTTTTCTCATGACGAGATATAAATATTTCTTGCATGTGATGTTTTATTTGATATCAGATGTGAAAGTTGGGAGCTTATTGGAAACAAGCAAATTCTATATAGATAATCATGAAAGTAACGGTTATGCTCATCTTAGGGGCAACCCAAAGGTTACCTCTTCTATACCGGGCTAGGAGCATGTGACGCCCCCGATTCAATCGTACACTAATCATGCACACAAATGTGTACGATCAAGATCAGGAACTCACGGGAAGATATCACAACACAACTCTAAAACATAAATAAGTCATACAAGCATCATAATACAAGCCAGGGGCCTCGAGGGCTCGAATACAAGTGCTCGATCATAGACGAGTCTGCGAAAGCAACAACATCTGAGTACAGACATAAGTTAAACAAGTTTGCCTTAAGAAGGCTAGCACAAACTGGGATACAGATCGAAAGAGGCGCAGGCCTCCTGCCTGGGATCCTCCTAACTACTCCTGGTCGTCGTCAGCGGGATGCACGTAGTAGTAGGCACCTCCGGTGTAGTAGGGGTCGTTGTCGACGGTGGCGTCTGGCTCCTGGACTCCAGCATCTGGTTGTGACAACCAGAAAGAAAGGAAAGGGGGAAAAGGGGGGGAGAAAGCAACCGTGAGTACTCATCCAAAGTACTCGCAAGCAAGGAACTACACTACATATGCATGGGTATATGTGTAAGGAGGCCATATCAGTGGACTGAACTGCAGAATGCCAGAATAAGAGGGGGATAGCTAGTCCTATCGAAGACTACGCTTCTGGCAGCCTCCGTCTTGCAGCATGTAGAAGAGAGTAGATTGAAGTCCTCCAAGTAGCATCTCCAAGTAGCAACTCCAAGTAGCATCTCCAGTAGCATCGCATAGCATAATCCTACCCGGCGATCCTCCCCTCGTCGCCCTGTGGAAAAGCGATCACCGGGTTGTCTATGGAACTTGGAAGGGTGTGTTTTATTAAGTATCCGGTTCTAGTTGTCATAAGGTCAAGGTACAACTCCAAGTCGTCCTGTTACCGAAGATCACGGCTATTCGAATAGATTAACTTCCCTGCAGGGGTGCACCACATAACCCAACACGCTCGATCCCATTTGGCCGGACACACTTTTCTGGGTCATGCCCGGCCGCGGAAGATCAACACGTCGCAGCCCCACCTAGGCACAACAGAGAGGTCAGCACGCCGGTCTAAACCTAAGTGCATAGGGGTCTGGGCCCATCGCCCATAGCACACCTGCACGTTGCGAGGGCGGCCGGAAGCAGACCTAGCCTAGCAGGCGTTCCAGTCCAATCCGGCACGCGCCGCTCCGTCGCCGACGTCACGAAGTGCTTCGGCTGATACCACGACGTCGGGATACCCATAACTACTCCCGCGTAGATGGTTAGTGCATGTAGACCAAATGGCCAGACTCAGATCAAATACCAAGATCTCGTTAAGCGTGTTAAGTATCCGTGAACGCCGAACAGGGCCAGGCCCACCTGTCTCCTAGGTGGTCTCAACCTTCCCTGTCGCTCCGCCACAAAGTAACTGTCGGGGGCCGTCGGGAACCCAGGCCCACCTCTACCAGGATGGAGCCACCTGTCCTTTCAGCCCCCTCATCAGAATCACTTGCGGGTACTCATCGAGCTGACCCGACTTTAGTCACCATCTGTAGTATGTATATATGTATAGTATATACCCGTCATCACCTCCCGAGGGATCACGGCCCGATAGTATAGCAAGGCAGACTGATAATAATGTAGGGCCAATGATGATAAACTAGCATCCTATACTAAGCAATTAGGATTGCGGGTAAGGTATCAATGATTGTAGCAACAATGACAGGCTATGCAACAGAATAGGAGTAACCGAACAGTAACATGCTACACTACTCTAATGCAAGCAGCATAGAGAAGAATAGGCAATATCTGGTGATCAAAGGGGAGGCTTGCCTGGTTGCTCTGGCAAGAGAGAGGGGTCGTCAACTCCGTAGTCGAACTGGGGTCACCGGCAGTCTCGGGGTCTACTGGAAAGAAGTAACGGAGGGAAAACACAATAAATAACAAAGCAATCAAAGCATCACAAAGCGTAACATGGCAATACGCGGTGTTCGGTGTGCCCTAACATGGTAGTAGGTGATACCGGTGAAGGGGGAAACATCCGGGAAAGTATCCCCAGTGTTTCGCGTTTTTGGACAGATGAACCGGAGGTGAAATGTTGCAGGTTCACTATGCTAGGGACGCGTGGCGGACGAACGGGCTGCGTTTCCGGGTTCGTCTCGTTGTTCTGAGCAACTTTCATGTTGAAAATATTTTAATCCGAGTTACGGATTAAAAGATATGATTTTCTAAAGATTTTATTAATTTCTGGGATTTAATTAATTATTTAATTAATTCGAAAATGATTTAATGACATCAGCATGATGTCATGCTGACATCAGCAGTCAACAGAGTTGACTGGTCAACCTGACCAGTGGGTCCCACTGGTCAGAGACACATGTTAATTATCCAAATTTAATTTAATCTAATCAGAATTAATTAAGGGTGGGCCCCACTGTCATACTAATTAACTAACCGGTTAAATAGACAACTAATGTTTAATTAGTCTAATTAGTTGTTTATTTTAATTAAACAAAATTAATTAAGTTAATTATTTCTCTAATTAATTAATTAATTATTTTTATTTTTATTTTTATTTTTATTTTTCTAAATACATTCAGGGGGTGGGGGCCCCTTGTCATTGGCCCAGGGGGCCTAGTGGGTTTGTGGGCACTGCGGTTGTCGTGGGTGCGGGCGCTGGGCGTCGGCGCCCGACTGGGCGAGTGCCCAGATCGACAGGCAGGGGGGGCGCCAGCCACGGGCGTGGCGAGGCCGCCGGCGCCCACGACGCCGGCCAAGGGAACAGAAGGCGGCACCACGGAAGGCGGAGACGGGCGTTCAGCGTGGCAAGGCCGCGCGCGAGAGGAGGAGAGCGGGGCGGTCAGAGCACCGGAGTTGGCCGCGGACATGGCGGCATCAACAGTGCAGGGGGGTTGCAGGAGCGGGGCAAGGTGAACGGCGGCGAGCACGGAGGAGTCGGCGACGGGTGGAGCCAGCGGAGGGCGTCGCACGCGTGGCAGACGAGCGGGGCAGCCGGAGCATGCGGGAGCGCGCCCATGGGCGGGGCGGATGGGTGAGTACGAGCTCTAGTGAGCTCGGCCACGGCGACGTACGGCGTCAACGGCGACGGATCCATGCGAAGGAGAAGGGGGGATCGACGGAGGGGCTCACCAGCCCTGTAGTGGTGCAAACGCGTGCTCGGGGAGGGCCGTAGTCGCGGGGAGAGGCGGGGACGGCACTGTCCGGTGAGGGAGAGGACGGGGCGGATGACGGGGAGCTCCGCGCGGCGGTGGCGTCGGGGTCGAGGTGGTGAGGTGACGGTGACGAGGCTCGGCGCGTCGAGGCCGTGAGCCACAGCGGCAGCGGGGCGGCGCTGGGAACTAGTGCCGGTGTCGGGGAGCGCGGGGTCCAAGCGGCAGCGAGGTTGGTTCGATCGGCGCCAGGGGCACCCGATCTAGATTGAGGGGGGAGGGAAGTGGGGGCGAGTGGGGATGGAACCGGCTAGGGTTCGGCTCGGGGTGGGTAAGGGGAGTGGGGGGGTGGCCGGTTGGGTCCAGTTGGGCTGGCCGGCTGGGCCGTTTGGCCCAATTTGGCCGGGGGGTATGTGATTTTGTTTTGCCCTTTTCTTTTTATTTATTTACTTTTCTGTTTTAAATCATTTTAAATTATTTAGGCCTTTTATAAAAATGTGTTAACTACACCATATTTATCTATGTAATGTTTAGTACAACCCGAACATTTTTATTTTAATGTTTGAATATTTTCATTATTTACCAAATTTGAATTTGAATTTGTCTCGATTTCGAACTAACGCGAGATTAGCAACAGTAATCGAGGTGACGTGGCATTATTAGCAGAGGTTACTGTAGCTTGATTATCCGGGCGTCACAATTCTCCTCCACTACAAGAAATCTCATCCCGAGATTTAAGAGGGGGACTAAGGGGAAAATTTTGGTTACGAAATTCTAACGGGTCTTCTCGTCTTTGGTTGCTCTTCTCGAAGAGGTCGATCCGTTACATTGACGTCTTTATTTCTGTGCTTCAGGTCATCATGGTGAAGTCGTCCTTTTCTTCGGGAACTCCAACGTACTTACGAATAGGTAAGGGGCAGCTCGGCTACGACAGAATGCTTATGAGGGAGACAATCTAGGGTTAACCCATGAATGAGCATAAGAGTATCTCTCGAGTTGAACCAATAAAATATGTCAAGAGTAAGGTACGAAGGTACAATAAGAGGTTCCAAGCGGATAGATAGTTGCTCGAAGTCTGAACCAGAGTGAGAAAGGGGTTCAGAGCAACGAGAGTAAGTATTGCGTCTGATACCAGAATAGAGCATTAGGAAGGTGGCCCGTGAATCAAATACGAAGCCAAGCGTGGGAAATAACCATTAGTAACAGGGCTGTACAGGAGAGTCAGGTTTTGATCCTGTGGAACTGTGGGTTATGGGCCCACCATGTGGTTAAAAGTAGGAAGGGTGTTGACATCTTGCACGGTCATGATAGCAAGACATGTCAGAGGGTAGCCTATCAGTTATGTCGACAACAATGTCGGTACCAAGGGCGAGGGACGAAGAGAACCATTTTCCTGCTCGTGGAACGAGGCAGACCAATAGGCAAAGTTCTCGTCCATCGGTGGTTACCAAAATGTCATCAACAATAGTAACAGGGTCTTACTGACAGAGTTGTACACTGAGGTGTCTACATAAGCAGGAGAATATTATTGCTTAGATCATAAAGATCACAAGAAACGTTAAACCAACCAATGGAAAGGAAAATATGATTACCAGATTAAACAGAACAATGGAAAGGAAAATGTGTTTAAACACATATTTCAAGGGTATATCCTTCCCAAGGACAAGCAGAGCATGATATCCATGACATGATATAATGTAGAAAACCCTTTAGGAAAGGGGAGAGAAATATCATGACATTACCCATGCAACGGTGTTTGGATAATTGAGCAAGAAACATTTAGCATTGGGCTTCAAATGTTCCTGTTGAAAATCGGAGTACCATAGACATGCTTCGAGATAGCATTGACATGGTCAACAGGTGAAGATTAGACTTTGGAATCAAAAAGGATCCATCAGGAACAACTTATAGAATAAGTTTTACAATTTGCTCATGGAAGAATGACTAACCTTGCCAAAAAGGAAACTATAACAATAGGTCCTCCGGCCAGGGGTGCTAGGCATGACATCCACCTTACCGGGTCATATAAAGACCAATGTTATAACTCTTGGAAATATGTTCCAATCATCATATCTGACCGAGATTCAGATCTGATTGGTGTTAGGATACCTCAGACTCAGGATCCTGAGATAAAAAGGTGCGACACGAATTAACGAGAAGACATCATAAGATTCTCGAGGAATGAACTATGGAAGCCAGTTCCGAAACAAGAGTTCATCAGTAAACCAAGGAAAGGATGATGAGGTGGCTAATGGACTCAGCGACAAATCATCGAGATTTCGAAAGGATGGATTCCACAATTGTGTGAACAAGGAGATAACATTTTCCAGATCAAATGGTATAACGATGCAAGCTCGAGGAAAACCTACACAATTAAACATTGGTTGAAAGAGGCAGGATGAAGAGAGGAGTGGGGATTTTAGGGGTTAAGTGGGAATACAGTAGCGCGTTCAGACAAATCCCCACATCTCCTCGACCCTTTCGTAAAATCTTTCAGTTGTGCCGTTGTCGCTGCCGGTCATGCATTCCACCATCACCCCTGAGTTCTGATCATCATTGTCCATATCTTTAGCCTCCGTGTAGAACGTGTATCCCTTGATATCGTATGCCTGATAGGTTACGAGGTTGGGCATGGGGCCATGTGCTAAGGTGTATATGAGCAATCCGTCCTTAGAGCCCTCCTCCAGGGGATTAGCAATAATATGTTCTTTGAACCAATGCAGGAAAGTGGAGTTGTGCTCTCTGGTAACTTCGGCATCCGTCCTGCATACTCCCCGGTCACGATACTTCTTTGTGATAATTTCTTTGTGCGGTGGCACGAAAGGATCTACCTCGTATAGGTGTTGTAGCACTACCAAGTTTGCTCTGTCAAAGTCGCTACGTTGATCTAAGTATGCCACATGCAGTTCCCTGTGACCGTTGGAGTGACCTTCTCCTTCGAGCCTCCCATCATGCTTGTTAACGGGCAAACCAACACTAACATCAGGCGGCTGATCTGCACCATATAGAAAATTCTCGCAGAAAGAGATGCACTCTTGTGTTAGATAGCCCTAGACGATGCTTCCATCCGTACAGGACATGTTACGAATGAATGCTTTGATGATCCCATTCATCCTGTCAAACGGCATCATGTTGTGCAGGAATGACGGCCCCAGGTCTATTATATCGTCCACAATATGGGCACACAGATGCACCATCACGTCAAAGAACGCGGGCGGGAAGTACATCTCAAGTTCATTCAGTATCATAACGATCTCTTCATGTAGCCTTCGGAGCTGCTTCACACTGATCGCCTTTCGAGAGATGACATCGAAAAAGTTGTAGAGACCAATAAGCGTGTCACAGACGTGCTTGTCCATTATCCCTCTAAGGGCAACAGGTAGTATCTGCATCATCATCATCACATGACAGTCATGGGACTTCATCCTGCTGAACCTTTCCTTATCCGTGTCTAGATATCTGCTATCTTGCCACAATAACCGGAACTAACTTTGAGTCTGCTAAGGCACTTAAAGAATTGATCGATCTCAGCCTGACTTAAGGTGAAGCAAGAAGGTGGGCAATAATCCTCTTTCTTTATTTTCTTGCCCTTCTTCTCCCGCGCATCTGTCTCTGTCTCTGTCTCGTCTGACTTTCTATGGGGCGGCATGTGTAGATCTTCCCTGATATTCAAATCTTGCAAGTCTTTTCTTGCCTTCCGCCCATCCTTGGTCTTATCCGGCATATTCATTAGTGTCGCGAGCAAGCTCTCAAGGACATTCTTACATATATGCATTTGATCAAGGCAAGGAGGTGTATCGAGTTTATGCCAGTACTCCAAGTCCCAGAACACAGACCTCATCTTCCATACCTTCAGCAGCGGCTTCGGTGCCTTTTTCATCGTGTTTCCCGGCGCGGGGCACTCCTTCCAGTTTTTCAACAGCTCATCGATTTTGGCGCTGCTCCGCTTACGTGGAGGTCCTCGATACTCAGTGTGACCATTGAATAGACCTCCACGGTTTCTCCATGGGTCGTCCTGTTCGAGCCATATTCGATGCCCCATGTACATGATTTTCCCAGACCCGCCATCTTTCCTTGACGTTAACTGCTGAGACGTCATATCATCCATGCACCGCGTGCATCCGCAATATCCATGGCACACCTGGCCTGTGACATATCCGTAACCGAGATAGTCGTGCACCATTGTGATCAGCGTGGCTCTCATGTACAAATACTCGCCTTTGCTGGCGTCCCATGTCTTGGCCGGTGTTTTCCATAATGTGTCTAACTCCTCTTGAAGTAGCCCCAGATACAAATTAATATTATTTCCTGGTTGTTTCGGCCCTTGAATCAGCATGCTCATGTGAATGTACTTCGACTTCATGCGCAACCAAGGGTAGGTTGTACATCCATACAAACACGGACCATGTGCTATGGTTGGTGTTCTGGTTGCCAAATGGATTCATGCCATCGGTACATGCACCGAGCACGATGTTCCTTGCATCGAATTCGAAATACCGATAGAAGCTGTTCAACGCTCCCCATTGGCTTCCATCCTAGACGTGTCTCAGCTTCGGATCATCTCCGTCATCGGGCTTCTTCCTCCCCGCGTGCCAGTGCATTAGCTTTGCTTCCTTGGGATCTACAAAATACCGCTAGAGACAGGGAGTGATCTGTAAGTACCATACAACTTTCTGGGGACATTTCTTCCTGGCCTTCTTGTATCGAGAAGCATTGCACACCGGACAACTTGTTTTTTCCCAGTGCTCCTTCTGATAAATTATGCAATCGTTGATGCATGCATGGTATCTAACGTGCGGCAAACCAAGAGGGCAGACGATCTTTTTGGCCTCATCAACACTAGTAGGACATAGATTCCCCGCGGGAAGAACATCCTTTAGGTACTTGGGATGCTCATCGAGGCTAGTGTCGGTCCATTTGTTTTTAGCCTTCGTCTTCAGGAGTTGGAGCGTGAAACTCAAGCGGGTCACCTCAGGATTGCAACCATCATACAATGGAGTGTTTGAGTCTACCACCAGTTGCTCCAGCTTAGCCTCCTCTCTAGAAGCAGCTCTCTCAGTACTCGTCTCCTTGCGAAGCAGTACTTGAACATGAGGGTCCTGCACGATTGAACTTAGTACAGACGAACTCTGCTACGTGGAGTCCATGTTCTCTCCACCGCCATGTCCAGCCCCTTCTCCTCCGCCATGTCCGGTCCCTTCTCCGCTGCCATGTCCGGCCTCTTCCCCGCCGCCATTATCGATCATCTCTTCGTCTTGCCCCGTGTTGTCATTGCCTGCCCCGTCGGTGTCCTCAACATCGGCATCATCATCTTCAGTTATCCACCGAGTATATCCATCCATGAAACCAGTCATGAGCAGGTGCGCTTCGACACGACCATCGTCATAGGGGTCGAGCCAAACTATTCCTTTGCATTTTCGACACGGACATAAAACCTCTGTCCGGTTATTTTCTTTCATATCCTGCACCGCCGACCGCAACCACCTATCCACCATCGTTCCACTGACCATCATGAACGTCTGCACGGTAATAATAAAGAAATTGATTATAAAAATGCGAACATGCATCAAAGTCATACAAAAATTCGTCATGACCTTCCCTAAAAATAGGACATATAGATCTAGAGTTTGCCTGGAATTCACTGAAACGGAAATAAATCGACATTTCGGCAAAACATAGGCAACTCAAAAGCACAATTTGGCGTCAAGTCATGCCACACACACAATTTCCATCATGTCGCCCAATTATCATATCACACACACATACACATATTTCCATTTTGCAAAAGCATGAAATTGTAATCACCTCTATCTCGAGATCGAGCACACGGTGGAGTTGATGTTGTAGGGAGATCAAAAGTGCACAAAGCTCTTCTTGACAAACATAGATCTAGTTAGGGAGCAAATAGGTCACTTAACTAAATGCTACATCTACCTAGCTAGCTAATTTGGGAGGAGACAACTTCAACTAGTGGAAGGGGAAGGAAAAAGAGAAAGGAGATGCATTAATGGAGGTGGTGTAGTTAGCTAGGAGTAATGAAGAGAGAAAAAGGTAGGTAGAAGTGGGAGAGTAATGGGGGGAGAAGTATTGAGGAAGAAGAAGAGTGAGAGAGGGAGGATGTGGGAGGTAGGGGAAAGGGAAGAGAGGAGATGGGGGAGGGGAGGATGGGTGGAAAAAGGTGGTGGTGTGTTGCGTCTTAGAAGTAGCACGGGAGGAAAAACGCGCTACTGATAAGAGCATAGCAGCAGCGTGCTTTTCTCACACGCGCTACTGCTAAGCGGGGCCAACCGTGTGGCCAATTTCAAAATTAGCAGCAGCGACAGGAGTAAAAAGCGTGATACTACTATTGCATTAGCAGTAGCGCATGTCGTGACACCGCGCTGCTGCTAAACTTAGGTTGGTGGGTACTGTCGGTCGATTTTTGTAGCAGCGCGGTTTAGCCCGCACGCGCTACTGCTAAATTTGTATCAGTAGCGAGTTTTTCGTACCCGCGCTACTGCTAATTAGCAGTAGCGCTTCTATGTGTGCTGCGCTGCTGCTAAGATTCTGTGTATAAGGATTCCCTAGTAGTGCTAGCTCCCAACGTCAGTCGTCTGATCATACCCTCGCGCCAAGCGACAGCCCTCAGATCTGGTCTTCCAGAAGGAATTAGGTGGGTTGGCTGCATGCAGGCTCTGCATCGTTGGATCACAAGGACGGCTCCGCATTGTTGGATCGAGGGGCGATCCGCGAGAGGCGATCCTATTGGTTGTGCTAGGCTGCTCGCCCACCACTGACTTCGCAAAAAAACGTTGTTATTGGGCCCAAAAGGAAACCAAGCTCTGGTTGGGCCGTCGAATTGCGTCGTTTTTTTTTGCATCGTTTGCTCTGTTTTTTGTGAACGTGTTGGCTCTATATTTTTGCATCCTTGAAATCAATTAACATTGCATAGCAAAATTTAGTTCTTTTTGTTCTATACAAATGCAAAATGACCAAATTTTTAAGGGCCAACTTTATTTTTATCATGCAAAATGGCCACAAACTATTCAAAAATTGTCTCTTTTTGTTCATATAATATATATGACCACGGATTCCCACGCGTGCAATTAGCTTATTTTTCTTCTTATTTTCAAACCACCGTTTACCATGTGTGCACACTCCCGATGTTGCGGTGGGTTTGAAAACGGGCTACTTCACATTTGACCCCGTTATTGCCACGACCAAATAACACGTAGCACTATGCCTATTTAAGCCACCCTCTGCCTCTGCCATCCCTCATCCATCTCCCATCCTCTCTTCCATATGCCCTTCTTGATCTTCGACCTCTTCTCCTTCTTCTAGCACATCCTCAGCCATGCAGTACACCGGACCAACCTACCACTTCCCACCCACCATGCCAGAGAGGCTCTACCCTCCTGGCGTGTACGTTGAGCGCACACTACATGTGTGGGCGATATCAAGGTGGATGACCGCAAGGAACTTCACCGAGTTCTTCCTCGCGTCCGGCTACCACCACCTCCTGCGGGGATCTCCAAGGATGTTCCGTGTCGAGGAGTTCATCCAAAATGGGGTGGTGGTTGCTCTCCTTGCCCACTTCACCAACACATTCGACGCCTTCCACCTCCTCGGCCGGGTGTTTTGGTGTGGCTGTGAGTTCAACGCTTTCACCACCCACAACATGTTCATGGAGTACACCAACATCTTCCCCACCTCGTCGCACATGCACACTCTTCCGTACCCCATCGACAACGCCTCGGAGGAGCAGTGAAGGGCGCCCAGAGGAGGAGCGAGGTGGAGAAGGCGACGTCTAGGGTTCTAAGCCCTATATCTATTTATCTTTTTGAGTCTATGTTATGTTAAGCTGTACTTGAACTCTGTTGGAAATGCTATGGGCTTGTTGGCCCTTTTATTAAGTTATATTATTAAGTTTTCTATCTATTCTATTATGAAGTTCTTCCTACTTTCAACTATGTGATCGTGTTATGCGCTTGTTGGCCCTATCAACATATTTGTTGATTGTTTTCTCAGAGAGCTCGCTTTGTTAGTAACCACCTAGTGCATGCAGTCACAACGAACCCTTCTTTTTTTACACAAATATGTAGCCACCTAGCTAGTGCATGCAGCCACAACATATTTGTTCAATTTATTTTTCATAGCAAAACGGGTGCAGTTGCGAGTGGATTGAAAAGGCTGCAACTGATCGTCAAAAACGATGCTCTAAATCGAGGAGACAAGCATGCGATAAGAGAGGAACCAGTGGTAGAGATCGTTGCTGCATCCGTGGCGGCTGGCATGCACGAAAGTGGCTCGGTCAGTGCAACGTGGTGGCACGCATCAGCGCATGCAGGCTCGGTCAGCGCATCGGTCAGCGCATGCAGACTCGGTCGACGCATTATGGCGGCATGCATCTACGCATGTAGGCAGGCTTGTTGTGTGCATGCATATTAGGCTTCTGCCGTGGCGGCGCGCACAGGCGTTTAATGCAAGGGACGGCAGAACAAAACTATGTCCCAACGGTCGAACAGCGACACCGCCCAATGCGGCCCCACTCGTTAGAGTTAATGGTCAAAGCACTAACACGACGGAGATGTCCGTTGTGACCTCTTCTGAGGGTTTCAGACAAGGTAGTGGGGAAAGCTAAGCAAAAGTTAAGAGCGTGGGGATGAATGAGTAGAGCTAAGGAACTAGGGGCACAGATGTAAAAAACCCTTTTCATTGGCTAGGAGGTGCCATGCGGGGTAGCTATTTGAGTACGAGAGGTGTGCGATCAGACCCCTGCGCATGCTCATCGGGAGAAGAGCCCTTTGACCTCTATCCGTCGCCCACCTCCCTCTCAACGTCTCCATTAAAGGCGCCCGAGCCCTTATTCAACATCGTGGCTATGTCTCACTCGACTGAGATTTAAGAGAGAGAGAAAAGAATCTGAAAAGAAAGTTTTGCACTGGTCTTGATGTAAGATCCGAGGGACCTATATAGCATCAACTACGACCTATAGCAAGACTGATGAATATAAGGACGATGACAATGGATAATAATTCTCTTACATATTTAGGAAGATAATAAAAAAAGTGACATGCGGCAACGCCTGAAATAGACAAGGCCAAAAGAAGAAGGAACATAATGATCTGGCTCGCTGATCTCTACTTTCTTGATGCGTTGCTGCAGGCCGTGGGAACTAGTCTCTGTGGCGAGCGGCGATGAGCTCTTTTGTGTCCTCAAGACACTGCTTGAGAGCATCCACGGATTCCTCCACCAGCCTTTGGTGCTCGATGCGGAGCATGTCATTCTCGTCCATCAGTTTCTTGACGATGACGCCGGTCCTCTTCAACAAGGCAGTGGTCGCCTATTGCTGCACCGCACTTCCGATGATCTTCGCTCTCAGGAGTCGTGCTCGGCCCAGAGCTTCTCATTGCCCTCCTTAGTTGCTGGATGATGCTGGTAGACTGTTCAGATGAGGCTTTCATGTCTTCTTGCAACCTTGCGCCAACCGGAGATCTGATCCATCTGGCTATGGACGATTGCATGCATGCGCTTGTAAGACTCCTCGACTGCCCGCGAGACATTTTCCTAGGCCGCCGCGGTGCGAGAGGACATCTCTGCTGCTTCCGCGGCCCGGTCAGACCAGTCTGCTGCATCAACAGTGCGACGGGACCTCCGTGCTGCTTCGGTGGCGCGGCGGGAACTTTGTGGTGCAACGACAACACGGCGGGACATGTCGGGACATCTCTCGTGCTTCCGCTTCCATGCTCGCCTCTCCCTGGTGGCAATCTCTCAACCCAAAACTCACGCTCGCCATGCCAGATGCAAGGGAAGATGATGAATGACTTGTTTGTTTTTGTGAATGAGGAGTTGAGGAGGAATGTGCAGTCATCTTGGAGTACTAGTAATTTATAACCGAGTACTAATACGCTCCTAAGTGGGAAACCGTTTAGGTTTTGATCGGTGTGAACAGGATTGCAATTAAATATAGCGTGGTAGTAATTTGGAATGTGAGAGGACGTAGGATTAAAATTTTATGACGGTTCTATAATTTCTAAATGCGGCACTATTCCCGGACGGCGTAACGTGGGAACGCTTTCTTGGCCTCGTACATGGCATTTGCACCATAGGGTGCACCGCAAAGGCAATGTCAGCACACGTCTTGTTCCAACAACCGTGCGCGCTCGTTATTACCATCACGCACACTTCTTTTAAATAGAACGTGTGCCCATCTAGCGCACACACGTTGAGCTGTCTAACTGTTTCTATTTGTTGTGGCTAATTGCAAATAGTTCATCCATGTGAAGTATATGCCATCAATCGAAGACACTTTGATCTGGGCATCTGGCTGATCATTTCTGTTATGTTGCCTAATTGAACACAGTTAATCCTTCTGAAGTGTATGCCCTCAATCGCACACACCTTTATCTAGCTGCTCGTTTCTGTTATTCCGCCTCATCACAAACAGTTAATCTGAGTGTACTGTATGCCATATATCGCACACGCCTTCATCTAGCTACCCGATTATGTTCTTCTTCCTCATCACAAACCGTTAATTGAACTGAACCGTATGCCCTGCATCACACACGCAACTAAATTCGGAACCGTTTTTGATGGCTCGGCCATCACAAACGTTTTGCATCTTTTTTGACAATTTTTTTACATCACGGTTTGTGACTAATGCATCGCACACAGTTTCATCAAAGGGTCTCTGATCGTAGTGTCGTGTTAGCAGCATCCTGCAGTAGTGGAAACAACAATAAGTGAATGTTGTTAAGGACATTAAAAACTCAAATATATATAGTCAATGAAGAACATCAGTTAAAAAGTTTGAAGAAATTGCAAACTTGAGGAATTTGAAAAATTGAAGAATTTGCAAAACGACGAAAAACCCAAATTTGAAGATTTTCAACTTAGGTTGGTGGCGTAACCCACCATATAAGGATGATGATTTCAGACACCGCGTACAATTGTCATAGGGTTCTGAAAATCAAATTCTTAGAGGGTTAGTCTTCATTGATTAAAGAAATATGTTACTTTGTGTGTTGCACGTCAAAGTCATCAATTTTGCGTAAGTGTTAGGATGTGTGTGCTTTCAAAGAACATTCAAAGATTCTAAGATATTTAGCTCACATCGCAACTTGCAAAATCTTTTTTAATCCAAGGGCTTTGTGAAGATATCCGACAGTTGTTCTTCAATCTTCACGTGGTCGATGTAGATGTCTCCCTTCAAGACATGATCATGAAGAAAATGATGACGAATCTGGATGTGCTTGTCTTTGAGTGTTGAACTGGGTTATGAGAAATCTTGATGGCACTCTCGTTGTCGCAGAAGAGAGGCACGTTCTTCACATTGATGCCATAATCCTTGACGGTTTGCTTCATCCACAGCAATTGAGCACAACAAGAACCAGCAACATGTACTCAGCTTTAGCAGTAGAGAGTGATACACAGTTCTTCTTCTTCGAGGACCAACATACTAAGGATCGTCTGAGGAAATGGCATGTGCCTGATGTTGAGTTGCGATCCAACTGATCACCAACATAGTCAGAGTCAGAATATCTAATGAGATCAAAATGTGAGCCCTTGGGATACCATAATCCAAGTGTAGGAGTGTGAGCTAGATATCGAAGAATACTCCTCACAGCCTTGTGGTGTGATTCCTTTGGTGTAGCTTGAAAACGGGCACACATGCAAATACTAAGAATAATATCTGGAATGGATGCACATAGGTACAATAAAGAGCCAATCATGGAGCGGTATACATTTTGACCGAAGTCTTTACCATTTTCATCAGTCCATAGATGGCCATTTGTGGGCATGGGGATTTTGACAATTTTGCAATCTTGCATGTCGAACCTCAGTAGATCTTTGAGGTACTTCTCTTGAGATATGAAGATGCCATTGTGTTGTTGATGAATTTGAAGACCTAATAAGAATTTCAATTCTTCAATCATAGACATTTGATATTCCTCACTCATCATATAGACAAATTTGTCACTGTAACTTTGTTAGTACAGTCAAAGATAATATCATCGACATAAATTTGGGACAATAATAATTCATGATCATAAGTTTTTGAGAAAAGAGTTGGGTTAAGTGAACCGGGTTTGAATCCTTTCTTCATGAGGAATTCCTTCAGTGTATCTTACCGTGCCCGAGGGGCCTGCTTGAGGTCATAGAGGGCCTTATTGAGTCTGAAGACTCTATTAGGATGCTTATGATCATCAAGACTTGGGGGTTGAGCAACATATACTTCTTCCTCAAGCTTACCATTGAGGAATGCAGTTTTCACATCCATTCGATATAAGATTATATTATGATGGTTAGCATAAGCAAGCAATATGTGAATAGCTTCAAGTCTAGCAACAGGTGCAAAAGTTTCATCGAAGTCAATTCCTTCAACCTGTGTGTAGCCCTGAGCTACAAGACGAGCCTTATTCCTCACCACTTGGTCATTTTCGTCTTGCTTGTTGCGGTAGATCCACTTGGTACCTATGATATTGTGCTTGTGAGGATCTGGTCGCTTGACAAGCTCCCACACATTGTTGAGGTCAAATTGGTGCAATTCCTCTTGCATAGCTTGAATCCAATCAGGCTCCACAAATGCCTCATCAACTTTGGTGGGCTCTGTGATGGAGACAAAAGCGAAGTGCCCATAAAAGTTAGACAAATGTGAAGCTTTTGAGCATGTGAGAGGACCTGGTGCATTGATGTCGTCGAGGATTTTGTCAATCTGCACTTCATTTGCCACGCGAGGATAAGCGGGTTGACGACTAATACGTCTCCAACATATCTATAATTTTTGATTGTTCCATGCTATTATATTACCCCTTTTGGATGTTTATGGGCTTTATTTTACATACTTATATCATTTTTGGGACTAACCTACTCACCGGAGGCCTAGCCCATATTGCTGTTTTTTTGACTATTTCAGTATTTCGAAGAAAAGGAATATCAAACGGAGTCCAAACGGAATGAAACCTTCGGGAGCGTTATTTTTGGAAAAAATCTGATCCAGAGAGCTTGGTGTGCAAGTCAAGAAGCCTCCGAGGGCCCCACGAGATAGGAGGGCGCCCCCCCCCTATAGGGCGCGCCCCCCTATCTTGTGGGCCCCTCGGGCGGCCACCGACGTACTTCTTCCGCCTATATATACCTACGGACCCCGAAAACATCCAAGAGCACCACGAAACACAATTTCCACCGCCGTAACCTTCTGTATCCGCGAGATCCCATCTTGGAGCCTTCGCCGGCACTCTGCCGGAGGGGGAATCGACCATGGAGGGCTTCTACATCAACACCATACCCCCTCCGATGAGTTGTGAGTAGTTTACCACATACCTATGGGTCCATAGTTATTAGCTAGATGGCTTCTTCTCTCTTTTTGGATCTCAATATAATGTTCTCCCCCTCTCTCGTGGAGATCTATTCGATGTAATCTCTCTTTGTGGTGTGTTTGTCGAGATCCGACGAATTGTGGGTTTATGATCAAGTTTATCTATGAATAATATTGGAATCTTCTCTGAATTCTTTTATGTATGATTGAGTTATCTTTGCAAGTCTCTTCAAATTATCAGTTTGGTTTGGCCTACTAGATTGATCTTTCTTGCCATGGGAGAAGTGCTTAGCTTTGGGTTCAATCTTGCCGTGTTCTTACCTAGTGACAGAAAGGGTCACTACAAAAAAAATACACTTCCGTGATGATACGTGTTTGTCACAATAGGTCGCGTTTTTTGTCATGCATGTACATCCATGACAAATTTATGACAGACTCAAGATAGTCATACTTGTGCTCTCGTAGAAGTGTTCGATGACCTTACCAAAATTATCATCACGGAAGTGTCCACTTCCATGACGATAAATCGTGTGTCACAGAAGTGCTTTCGTCAAGGGTGACCGACACATGGCATCCACCGTAACGGAACACCGTTAAGCTATCGGGTCGGGTTTTGGATCCGATAACCCGTTAACAGCCCCGACCAATGGGGATTTTCCACGTGTAAAATCATCATTGGCTGGAGGAAACACGTGTCGGCTCATTGTTGGGACAGATGTCATCCACTCATTGGACAGAAGGCGCCTATGATACGTCGACATGTGGCACGGCCAATCAAGTTTAAATGGGCCGACCCAACTAAAGGCCCACAAGATTTGGCGGCCCATAATGGGCCGGCCCAGTTAAAGGCCCACGAGATTTTGCGGACTATAATGGGCTGGCCCAGCTAAAGGCCCACAAGATTTCACGGGCCATAATAGGCCAGCCCAGGTAAAGGCCCAGAAGATTATTGTGTGCCATAATGGGCCGGCCCAGGTAAAGGCCCACAAAATTCTTGCGGGTCATAATGGGCCGGCCCAGCTAAAGGCCCATGAGATTTCGCCGACATTAATGGGTCGGCCCAGCTGTAGGCCCACAAGATTTTGAGGACCCTAGTAGGCCGGCCCATTAACTGGCTGCCATGTTTTGGGCCAAATGTCGGCCCATAATTGATCCGGTCCATTAATGGCCTGCCACGTTCCGGGCCTAGTAATGGCCCATATAAGATCCGGTCTGTTAAAAGCCTCTCACTTTCTGGGCCAAATCACGGCCCAGATCAGGTCTGGCCCTTTAAGAGGCTTTGGGCTCAATTATGGCCCATATCAGATTCGGCCCGTTGACTGGACGCTATGCTTTTGGGGTCCACTTGCTAAAGGCCCATTTAGTCATTCGGCCTGATATTAGTTTCGGCCTGTTAAGGGCACATTTAACATTTCGGCCCTATATTAATTTCGGCCTGTTAAAAGCCCGGCATATAGTTGGGCCTAACTACGACCCAGTTTGCATCCGGCCTGCTCGCAGCCGATATCTGATTGGGCCAAACAAGGACCGAGACAATTTTAGCCTGTTAAAAGCCCGTCAATTAATTCGCACAATCATGGGCCAGGGTCCATTTCGGGCTGCCGCCGGCCCGTGAGCTATTCGGCACATTTCAGGCCCAGCCTACTTCTCAGCCTTCTAAAAGCCCATTGAGTTTTCTTGCGAAAAGAGGGTCGGGGGTTACTCGGCCTATTAAAGGCCCGAATCTACTAGTGGGCCAGTTTGACGGGGCCCATGATGCGGATCATACATCATGATTGCATGACGGCCCGATTATGTACTGTAATTTTACGGTTTGGCCGGTTTACTGCGAAGACAGGATATATATACAGTAAAATAACTGCAGCATCGTGAATAAGAAAAAACTTAGACTATACAATAAAGAAATTACGGCATATTACATCCACTGGGCATCAAAGTTCGCCACTATGATAATAAAGCACAAGCAGACAGCAGATTACATACACTGGGCATCAAAGATCGCCACCAGTGCAAATAAACACGCCGACAAAATAATATACAAAACTGACAGCACTTCAATAGAGTTCAAGAAAGGTTACCCTGCTGGGGAGCTGCAGCGCAAGCAGCTGAGCAAGATGATGAGACTGCGCTTGTTCAACACTTATATCTTCCTCACTCTGAAAGATAAACAAGCAGACAGATGACAGGTTTTGCACATAAAAGTATCAGTGCTGACAATTCATCACATGATTACTGACGAATAAAGTGACACAGTTTAAAATTGCATTAACACAATATGGTATTGTTCAGGTCAAGACATGGCAGGAATTGACATTGTGAAGGAGTTGGCAGCTTCACAACACCACTGGATTACAGATCAAGAACTCATAAGTATCAATGGTTAGTGTGCTGTCAATTTATCCCATTTCAGATTGGCAAATAAAGAGGCGGTTTAAATAATAGTAGAATGATATGACATTGTTCATAGTTAAGACATTGCAGAATATGACATTGTGCTATAGTGGGTAGGTTCACCACACCACTGGATTACGGATGAAGAACAGAAACATACATGCAGTGCAAAAGAAGATCACTTACTCTGCATAGTTTAATTTACATGGCATGAAGAAGTAACTTGGTTGTACAACTGAAAACTTAAATAGAGAAGGACAAACTTTTGTTTATGAACTACATAATAAACTTTAAACATGCAATTTGATGCAAACACCAAAAATAAACAGCTATTGCAGTCATGCCTAACCAAATATACACAACAAAGTTTGAAGGCTTGAGAAGGACAAACTTACATTACTAGTGAAGACAGGCTCTATAAAGCCCTTGTCCATGCTGATGGGGGGGGGGCAATTCAAGAAGCATAGCACAGAATGTTCTTCATAAGCATTTCCTTTATTCTACATTTTGTTAATAGTAAATATAGATGTGATAATATACGAAAAAATGGAGAATATTTAAGATAAGATGAAGAGTGATGCTACATAACCAAGTAGCTATAAATGTATGTGCAGCGATACAGGCAAAAGGCACAGCCAAGAGCAATGCACAGCTAAACTTCTTCAGTACCAACCTTATGGTAAGAGTAAATATAGATCTGATGTGTAGAAAATGGAGGGCGAAGGAAAATAAGCTGCAGAGTGATGGTACATGAACAACTACCTGTCAATATAAGTACACTGATAAAGGACATCATGTACTTACAAGAACAATGCAGAGCTAAAAAAATTCATTGGCATTGGATATATTCTACACTAATGTAACCATTCATACAGATCAGATAATTTGGAGCGAACAATTGATAAGCAAGCTATCATGCATACTGCTGTCACATAATGAACCAGGTATGTATGCAAGTACAGTGATACATGACAACAGGTACTAACAAGAGCAAAGCAGTGGGCAGCATATTTGCGATATCCCGTCGTTCTTTTCAAACCGGAATTCTTCTTCGAGCAGATTTCCTGCAAAAAAGATCCGTAAGGCACATGCGGAAAAGTAGAAGTTCAAATTTTCATGTGATTTCATAGACAGTACCTCATCCTGGGAACAAGACCAGTGCATAACAAGGTTTTCCCATTCAATGTCTTCTAAATTTAGCACAGGAGACTTCACCAGAAATTCGTTTATAGACTTGCCATCAAAGTGCGATTTCCTCAGGTAACACCAATACTGCTGCAATCCTTCCTTGAAAAGCACAAGCAAGCTTTTCTCGTCATGACTATCTAGATTGGCCCTCACCTAGTTACAATAGTGTAATGTAAATCATTGATCTGTTCGATCAGAAGAAAATAGGAAAATAATAACCATGAATAATAGCACTTACACGTAAGTTGGACAGGAAGATGTGAAAATGGTGTTTGTCTTCACTATAATCTTCCCATGATGGGAATATATGCACATAGTCCCTAACAACATTGAAAGCATTGTCTTTTAAACTGAGAATAAATGGAATGGGGTTCCAATCTGCAGGAATTGGCCGTCTCTGCAGTTGGGATAGGTCTTCGGTCGGTGGACTTGCTGTACTTTTTGCTGGAGTGGGATTTTTCTGTGGTACGGCTGGTGCTATGGCAAATGAAATCAGTATACCTTTTGCTGGAGTGCAGGTCCTGTGTGGTGGGGCTAATGGTGTGGCCAGTGAAGTATGGGTACAGTCTGCTGGAGTCGGTCCTATGTTTTGTGTCACTGGTTGTACAGCCAATATAAGTGCGGCGCTGTCTGATTTCTCCGGCACCACCACATTTTTCAAGGACTTTGCTGGTGCTCCTTAAGGTTCGGCAATCACCCTCTTCCTTTTTGATGTCTGATGCACAAGAACAGCATTTGAGTGGAAAAACATGGTATGATGATAGATGGAATATGTATTGATAATGGATGGGCATAGCATCTCGAGTTATATGATGAGTAAACTAAGCAGATGGTGGTGCAACAAAGTAGAAGAAATGCAAGACAACATATGCAAGATACGCGCAATCAATAAAACCTTGCAAAATTAGAACAGGCACCTTGATGGGTGAACAGGACAGGCCATCTGCCTTTGACTCCTCGAGGTTAGAATAGTCATTAGAATGATATTCTGAAAAATAATCAATAGGTGGGGAGCGTATGAGTTTCATTGCTTCCAAAATGGCACTCAATGCCTTGGTGCCAATTTTGTAAGTCATTGCAATGCCAGACACAGAGCAACATCTGCACCGCACCGAGCCGAGGATTTTTTCCACTCCTGCACTCGACCAGGGACCGTGTCCAAGCGAGCCATCAGCGACTCAAGGTCGTTCTGGAGTGTCTCCCTGGGCCAGAGCGTTGAGTCGATGCGAGATGTGGCGACCTTCAGCCTTGCAAGATAGTCCACGACAGCTGCAACACGGGACTCCAGTCGGAAAACATTCATCGCAACTTCGTCGTTCACCGGAGAATTGACGGGGTCAAGGTTTGGTTCCAGCCGGCTAGTCTCTTCTTCAAAGTCTTGACAAAATTCTGCAAGGGCGATCACCGAGTCAAGGCAATGGTCGAATGGAAAAATCACAGTTGAAAATGATTGTTGTGCGTAAAGGTTTACCTTCAAGCATAAGGAACAGCTTCTTGGCAAGACCACTCAGGAAGGCCTCCAGATCATTTTTCTTCCCAAGAGAAGCTTTCAGATTGGTATTTTCTTGTTCAAGCTTGGTGACTGAAGCTAACTTCTCGTCAGCAAGCTTGATCTTCTCAGCTAGTTCAAGGTCTTTTTTCTGTTGGGCCTCCTTCACCTTACCTGCAAGTTACAGCAAGATCAGATTTTGAAACAAATAAAGGGAAAAAGCAGTCGTCGAGGTCTCACCAAACGTACCTTTGGTCTCCTCCTTTGCCTTCGTCAGATTCTCCTGAACCAGCTTCAAATCTAGCTCGAGCTGAATGTGCTTGTTTTTCAGCTCAGTGTAGCGAGCCGCAAGGTCACAGGATCTCTGCGAAGAATCAATCGACTAAATGTCAAAGATAATTCACTTCCGAGTGGAAAAGGAAAAATCATGCGTTTCTAAGACTACAGCCGAATACAAGCATTCGACCGTAGTCTCGGGGACTACACCCAGTGGGTGCACTCAGCGTGCCCCCACTAATCCTATTGAAGACAGAGTCGACCAGTCGACCTCAAAAAAAAACAAGATGTATTCTTTAAGACTGTAATCGACTACAAGCAGTCGACCACAGTCTCGGGGACTACACCCAGTGGGTGCACTCAGCGTGCCCCCACCGGTTTGCGAAATCCAGTCGCCATAGTCGAATGACGGAAAGACTGAACTTATAAAGCCTAAGGCCGACTGCCAGCAGTCGACCTTAGCCTTGGGGACTACACCCAGTGGGTACACTCAGCGTGCCCCCACCGGTTTGCGAAATCCATTCGCCATAGTCGAATGACGGAAAAACTGAACTTATAAAGCCTAAGGCCGACTGCCAGCAGTCGACCTTAGCCTTGGGGACTACACCCAGCGGGTGCACTCAGCGTGCCCCCGCTAACACGGAGTTTAAATCGACACACCCACTGGGTGATTACTATAAATTCTGGAAAGAAAAGTTTTTGATAGCATATCCTAACAGAACAAGCGGTGGTCGACTGACCTGAACATTGCTTTGAAGGGCGGAACTGGCGTCGTAAGCTGCCTGGCTCGCATCCCGGATGGTCTTCAACTGCTCCATCATGATCCCTGCCTGGCGTATCGCCTCCTTCGCGGCGCCAGCTTGGTCCTCTGGGACGTGGTGCGTCGTGAAGAGGGAGGGCTGCAGAGCACTCGTCAGTGGATCTGCGAAGGACACAGTGTGTCGAGTGGTGTTCTCCTCCTCCGCAACCAGAGTCTCAGGCACCGTCACATCCTGGGGCACCCTGCCGGCAGACGCTTTCCTACTCCTTCTGTGCTTCAGCGGTTCCTCATCTTCATCATCATCAGGGAGAGTGATAACAACATTGGATGGAGCTACAGAAAAGAATCAGAATTAGAGATCATGAGTCAGTCGACTAGAAACGGTGTTAAGAGTATAGTACCAGGTTTTGAGGTTGCTGCGTCCTCCATCTCATGGTCGTCAGCCCGGGCTGAGGTCTCAGAAGTAGCAGCACTGCAACTCCAAAGAATCAGTCGACTAACTCCAGCGCCAACCAGAGATAAAGTTCGCACAAAACAAGAAGACTCAAGCAGCATGATTACCCTGATATGGTGGGGATGGACACCTTCATCTTCGGCAGGAGCTTGGTCGGCTTTGACGGGGCCGCCCTGGGCTGCTTCGACGCCTTTTCAGTCGGCGCCGGAGAGGTGGTCCGAGGGCGCTTGGTCGACTGTGTAACAGTCGCAACCCCCTTGCCACGTTCAGTCGCAGGGTCATGGACAAGCTTCGACCGCCTTTCCGAGCGCGGTGGTGCGACCTCCTCCTCCTCCTCTTCTTCGTCCTCATCATCATCATCATCGTCGTCATCATCATCATCATCATCCTCAGCGGCGTCCGAGTCCCACTCCTCCTCCTGGCTCTCGCCCCCGCTCGCTTCTCCCTCCTCAGTCGGAGCCTGTGCTCCATTGGGCATCGAGTACAGCTCAGTGAGGACCTGATAGACATCAAGACAAAGATCAGTCGACCGATCGGCAGAGAAAACAGAAATAAATGTGACAAGAATACAATGGGAAGTGGAGCAGACATACCTTGTTTGGATCACTGTGGTGGTCGAGTGGAGGAATCCTTCTGGCTCCGCGAGGGTTATCCTTGTTCCCAGTAACAGCGGCCATCCACCTTTCCAGAGTGGCATCGTCGACTGCTTCTGGATTGACCCGAGTCTCATCCTCAGTCCTGCGGTACAACCACAAGCAATGGCTCCGGAACTGAAGAGGCTGGATACGACGCCTAAGAAAAACCTCCAGGAGATCCATACCCGTCACTCCCTCCCGAACCAACTGAACTACACGCTCCATCAGCATCTTCACGTCAGCTTTCTCCTCCGGAATCACCTTCAGAGAGGAGGGCTTGTTCACTCGGCCCATGGTAAACTGAGGGAGTCCACTCGACTGCCCCGGCGTCGGTTGATCCTGGCAGTAGAACCAGGTCGACTGCCAGCCTCTGACTGACTCGGGAAATGTCATGGCTGGGAAGGTGCTCTTGTTCCTCACCTGGATCCCCAGACCCCCACACATTTGGACAACTCGGGTTTTTTCGTCGCCTGGGCTCGCCTTCTTCACGGTCTGAGAGCGACACATGAATATGTGCTTGAACAAGCCCCAATGCGGTTGACAACCCAGAAAACTCTCACACATGGACACAAACGCGACAAGATAGGCGATAGAATTCGGGGTGAAGTGGTGGAGTTGCGCTCCAAAGAAGTTCAAGAAACCACGGAAGAAAACGCTCGGTGGCAAAGAAAATCCGCGGTCGACATGGGTAGCCAGAAGCACGCACTCACCCTCTTCCGGCTGGGGCTGCCACTCTTTCCCCGGAAGCCTTGCAGCTCCATGAGGGATCAGGCCCTCGTTGGCCATGTCGAGGAGATCCGTCTCCGTGATGGTCGATTGGATCCAATCTCCCTGGACCCAATCTTTCGGCAGGCGAGATCTAGACGAAGACCCGCCACGACTGGTGGATCTCCCCTTCGCCTTCTCCGTCGCCGACGCCTTCTTCGCGCGTTCCAGCGCCGCCGTCTTCTCCTTGACCATGGCTGCCGGCGAGACGCGCGAGGAGAAGTTGTGCGGAGGCGAGAGCGAGCACGTTGGGCGGAGACGAAGGGAGCAGAGAGAGAATGCTGAGGCACTGCTCAAAAAACCCTCGCTGGGCGCGTTTATAAGATCCCTTCCGAGTGGATGACAGGTGGGCCCGGTCGATCTAATCATATCCTGAAACAGTTGCGCGGACGTGATACGTGGCGAAAAAACCAGCGCGGGGATCGAGGCGTCTATGCCCTGTCCCATCCGAGCGCCGCGGTCCGCCACGCTTCGCGCGCTTCCCCAAATTTCGTATCCCGCGGAATCCACGAACGGCAGATCGGTCTGCCAGACGCGGGATTTCCTGCGATCCGTCGCTCGGAAATCGGCGAAGTCCAAAAGATCACTTGACGAAGGAAAAGAATGGATCGAGTCGACTGAAGAAAAGTTGTTCACTATCAACAAAGAGATTTTTTGGTTCAAAACAACGCACGACCAGTATGCGAAGGCTAATCGGAAACAGCATCAACTCCTTCATCACTCAAGCCTCAATCCATTCGGGGGCTAATGATGGAGTCATGTACCTAGGGTAGGGTCACAGACCTGGTCTAAGTACCCTGCCCAAGGACACCCTTAGAAGAGATCACCTTCCACTCGACCTACGAGGGACTCACTCGACTGACTTGAAGGACTCGACCACGAAGACTCACTCGACCACCAGAAGGTCAAGAGGCACTCTGCACTGCAACGGTCTGTAATTAAGTAGACTTTATGATAGTAAAGACACTTTATGTGGGGCGTTACCAGTAACGCCTCGGACTTAATGTACCTTAAACCCTTCATTACGTGGGTTGGCTGGGGTCCTGGCGCACTCTATATAAGCCACCCCCCTCCACAGGCAGAAGGGTTCGTCACCCTGTAATCCATATACACATAATCCACTCGACCGCCTCCGGGCTCCGAGACGTAGGGCTTTTACTTCCTCCGAGAAGGGCCTGAACTCGTACATCTCTTGTGTTTACAACCTCTCCATAGCTAGGACCTTGCCTCTCCATACCTACCCCCCACTCTACTGTCAGATTTAGATCCATGACACACAGCGTCATTGGCGTCCAACATCTCCATGGCCAGCTCAGAGCTCTCAATCCAAGCCTCCGGGGGTTGATCCGTTGTGTAATTGGGCACCTCGCGGGGGCCCTTAAAATCCTTGGGCAGACGCTCATTACGCAAAGCCGGCACTAGACACGGCACACCCACGGTCCTAGAAGTCATCCCAACTTCTATACACACTGATGGGTTATGCTGAGGTTGCTAATGAGCCGCTAACTGAGCCGCTAGCTCAGCCTCCCAACATGCCCTGGCCTGATCCACCAAAACATGAGCATTATTATCAGCACGTGGTGGGTCATGCCTGCGGGGCTGGTTACGGTGCCGCTCACTGCTCGAAACCGCTGGCGACACAATGCGACGGCTATAACTTTGGCTATGGCATGGGGTTGAATGAATCCGCTCACGGCTCCATGGCCTTCCGTGCCTCAACCGCTGCGGGAGACTCGCCTTGCACCGGGAGAGCCGCCAGCTGCGACGTTGCAGCAATCATGTTATCTAGAGGTTAGAATAATGACCTGACTGTGTCGGCACCTGCTGAGGCGGGGTTAAATTCAAATGAGGCGGGTCTGCGACACATGGTTGAGTCGTCGCCCCGGTCACGGGCGCCTTGACAGCCCGGGTTACCTCAGGCGGATTGCTTGGTCCGGCCTCAAGCGTGTTGAAAAGATTCCTCGCATCGTACTCCAAAGGCAGACAACTTTGGTGCCTCCTTCATAGAACGGTGTTGGATGCATTCTGATCCAAGCTTAACTGGAAATTTTCTGCTTGAATCCGTTGTGACTCGGCGTCCAGGGCGGCTCGCTCTGTCGCCATCCTAGCATTCTCAGTATTAAGCTCATATTTGGCCTGAGCTATCTCGTCTCGCTGTTTTGCTACGTATGTCTTATGATGTGCTTGAGTCGTCGAGGTTACCTCTGCAGCTAATAGAGCTGCCAAGGCATCCAAGATCTCGGACAAAACCTGAGCCGGCTGGCGCACAGAGGCGCTTGCACCGGCCGCCGTAGCAGTCGTTGAGCCGGAAGTCATAGCCGCAGCAGTTGACGAATTTAGTACTGGTTATGTACCGGCCATGAAGATCGCGACTCTTTTCGGCGTTCATAGGGGTCTGGAATACTATCGCCATCGGAATAGCCCCCAAGCCCGTTGTCTTGCAGTTGATACATTGAATTGGTCTCACCGGTTGACGACTCACCATCAGAGTAGATGGCTGTCTCTCCACCAGACATAGATCCTTCCTCGAGATCCATTTCGTGAATAAAACCAACAAAAGTGCGCTTCACGACGGTTTAAACCTTGGCAGGTTGCGCGCGCCGAGCTGTCTCGATGATGTTGGTGCAGGTATCCGGCTCAGGCTCCGGCTCGCCGATCTTGCCGATGAAGACGTGGATTCCACCGAAGGGGACCTGGTACCCGTATTCGATTGAATCGGCCTCGGGACCCCAGCCTGTGTCGTCGATGTATATTTTGCCGCGGTGACTCTTGGCCATCCGCCCCACGGCGTATCCCTTGATCCTTGAGAAGCTGCCCTTCAAGAACTCGAAACCACCATGCGTTGGCCCCACGGTGGGCGCCAACTGTCGTGGTTTTATCATGGCAGATGCCATAGTGAAAGGACTTAGGTGTGGAGCCATCGCACTAGGTTAGCTTAAAGGGTTTGAAAGGGACAAAGGACACAGAGAGTTTACCCAGGTTCGGCCCCTCTCAATGAGGTAAAAGCCTACGTCCTGCTTCCAGTTGTGTTGCTTGAGTTTTGATTACAAGGGAGTGAATACGCTTGACCTAGTTCTCGATCGTCTCTTTTTTCTCTCCCTAACCCGCCGCTGGGTCACCCCTTTATATACAGGTTGATGTCCGGCGGATTACAGAGTCCCGGCCGGTCCATACAAACATAACCGGCTCGGTTTCTAACTAAACCTACCTTATAGAACAACCTAACATATGGCGGCTCACATCTTTGGGCCTCGAATCGCCTCCGTGTCTTGGGCCTTCAATAGGCTTGTTCTATGAGCCGCCATCTTCATATCTTCTTGGACCTTATCGGGCTTCTTCATCTTTAAGTCGCCAGTGGCATGACCCGGCCCCTCTTGGGTGGGTTATACCTAGGAGTTATATTCCCAACAGTATGTCAAACAGTCCAATTTATTTTGTATGTAATTCTTGAAACATAATGATGTTTACCGGGCATTGGGCATTGCCCTTTTTCTCATTAGATAAGGTAATCCTTTCTCCCTTCTTTTCATGTTATAGTGCATGATTTCAGAAGTATATGAGATAAGAGAAATTTCATTTAGAGTGGCTAAAGCAGAGAAGTACTTAAGATTTTGTCATGTTATAGGCAAATACGTATATGAGAGAGTTAATTACACTTCTAGTACATAAACTTGCACGGTGGGTACAATTTCATACATAAACTTGAAAAATGATACAAATACCCAGTCAAAAAAATGATACAAATTGATCCTATAACTTGTGTTTGAGCCTTTGAGGTATATATTGATACATTTTCGTCTATTGCCGTCAACTCACTGTTAACTCTCCCTAGGTGGCTTGCCAGCATGGCAGGGCCCATGTTCTTTTATGCACGGGTCCCACCTGTAAGTGGGGAAAGACAAACTAAAAAGAAAAATGGTGTGGCTGTACTCATAGTCGCCATCTAGGTTCGAACGTAAGAGCTGACGGCTCGGGTGAGATTAGCTAGCCAGTACACGACGTTCTAGTTCATGTTTATGTTGAGATGGGCATCTTTGTATATCTTCAGGAAGGAGGATTGATGTGAAGCAAAATATATGCATTGTACGCGCGACTAACAGAAATATTGTCCCAGCTGCAACGACCCCGAGCATAGCATTTCCATGTTAACCGATAGAGAATTATTATTTTTACCATCTTCAAGCATTTGTTTTTTAATATTTGCACATATAAACTGTGTATCATGGAGCAGTATAATTTAGAAACCGTGACTAAGAAGTTGGCGAACATCACCAACAAATTTTTACTTTGCAACAAAACTTCTAATCTATTCATTTTCAATCATGACAGTATGACGAACATCAGAAATAATAAAAAATACATCCAGTTCCTTAGGCCTTGTACAGTGGGAGGTGCTTAGAGAGATGATTAGAAAAATAAATCAGGTTTTTCTGAAGCACCGGTGTGTATTTCTACAGGAGAGATGCTTAATTAAGCGTCTATCCTGTACAAATAAGTACGGTGCTTAAGAAAAAAGCCTGGTTTATTTCTCTAAGCACCTCTCCTAAGCACCTCCCATTATACAAGGCCTTAGACCACCTAGCGACGACTGCAAGCACTGAAGCGAGCTGAAGGCACGATGCCGCCATCGTCCCTCACTCACCGGAGCCAGGCAAAACTTGTTGTAATAGTCAGTCGGGAGTCGTCGTGCTAAGACCCCATAGGATCAGCACACCAGAACAGTAGCCGCCACCGATGAAAAGACCCGTAGATCAGAAGGTGCCAACCTGGAGACACACATAGACCGGATCCGAGTAGATCTATCAAAGACAAGCACCGATCAAATCCCGATAGATCCACCGAAGACACACCTCCACACGCGTTTCGATGATGTTAGATGCACCACCGGGACGAGGGCTGCATGGGGAGAACCTTATTCCATTTTTATGAAGCGTCACCATCTCGTATTTCTGAACTGACACAAACTCTATCAAAACTGAGAAAAACATCTAAAAACAAAGCCCTCCTGCCGGCAAGAACCGGAATCCACCACGTCTTCATGGCGTTAGGGCCAGCGCAGATGAGGCGGACCGGTGGCGGTGCCGGCGGGAGGCAGATGACCTAGGCTGTTTTTGGAGAAGCGGCGACGGCTGGGCACTTGCATGATGCAACATCACCAAAAAATTTAGAAGTTATACATCTTGACGTGCAACTTGATTGACGTTAGGTTGAACATAAACAATTCCTTGAAAAGAGCAAAACTGAGTGTCCGCGTGTGCCGACGTGACACGATTGCAGTTTGGTTGTGTCGTCATACCAAATTAGCATTATAGCTGATATAAGGAAGACTACGTCAAATTGAGCAGCCAACGCCTCCAGCCTGTCCCGGCGTGGCGAGAGGCCACCACCGGGCGTCGCGTCACGTAGAGAGAAGCACTTGCCTGTTGCTTCGCCGTCGATGTACGCGAGCGTAGAGACAGCGCAGGTGCATGCCACCAAGCGCCAACGCATACGGTACGGGTACGGGACGGGACGGGAGACGAGCGAGTCAGCCGGAGAGACGAGACCCATACGGTTGCGCGCACGCGGGAGCAAAACCAACCCAACCAGGAGTCCAGGACGGGACTCCGAGCCACACAAGTCAGGAAGGAAACCCGGTACAACAAGAGCAATAAATAGCTCCGAGCATGGCGGAGCCCGGGCTCCCGCGGCGTCCTACGTACGCGCGCGCCGCTGTCGCAAGGGGGGTCCTCACGGCTCGGACGGATCGCCGCCTCCTCGCCGACAATGGCGACGCTGCCGCCGGAGCAGCGAACGCTGCGCGCGGCGCTGGACCAGCGGGGGCTCGCGGAGCCGCTGCTGTCGTCCGACTGGGGCGACGGCCCCAACGCCTCCGGCCGCCACGAGGCGCGGGCCGACGGGCCCCTGCGGCGGGCGGTGGGGGCGGTGCGCGCGGCGGGCTGGGAGCTGTGGACGTTCTCGCGCAATGACCCGAGGAAGCCCGTTTACGCGGCCAAGGTGGCCACGGCGCTCGCGCTCATCACGCTGCTCGTCTTCCTCCGCGAGCCCAGCGACATTGTCAGCCACTCCGTCTGGGCCATCCTCACCGTCGTCGTCGTCTTCGAGTTCAGCATCGGTCAGCGTCTCTTCTTTTATTTTCCTCTTTCCGATCGCGATGAATCTATCCTTGAGCTAAACACGTTAGATTGTCTTGCTATGCCCTAATGCACCGCCTCCTCGTCTATTTGTTGATCAATATTTTCTCCTGGAGCAAATTAATTTCTGAGTAACCTAGGAAAGCTTTACTTTTACACAACAGAAATCAGCAATGCACCAGCATGCAAATAGTACTAGGGTAATGCAATGCGATCGCTACAATGGTGAAGCCTGGGTATTATTTCCACTTTAGTTGCACGTCAGTTCCCTGAAAACGCATTTTGGGTCCGTTGATTTCGGAGGGAAGAAGAAGCCGTTGGCTCTGAAGAAGCCCCTGGGTCTATCTTAGGGTGGTAGGCAACCCTACTATCTATCTTAGGGTGGCAGGCTAACCCATTATCTATCTTAAGGGTGTTGGTGGTGCAGATTCGCCCGAAAAAACTGGTCATCGCCGGGGTTACAAGGATGGTTGGGGGTGGCAGTAGCATGGTCGTGGGTGGAGGTTTAGGGGAAGGTGGGGCGGCAAAGCAGGCGCGGAAGCACCGCAGGCGGTGGTGGCTAGCGGTCCGGCCGGTGGTACGTTCGATGGTTGGGACGTTGGGGAAGAAGAAGGTGGGAGCTTGAGGTTGAAAAAGCAATCTGAACCACTTGTTTTGCACCGGACGGCTGAAACAGATCGACTGACCCAAATAAAATTTTCAGTCGATTTACCCCTAGCCAATCCCATTATATTTTCCAATGCCAGCAATGTTAAACAGGTAATGGTGAAGTTTGAAACCATCGTCACGCCGTCGCGTACCCACCTGGTACTTGCCATCCAGTGCTAGTAAGAAACTTCTTTTTTAGGTGTAGTATGAAACAACAAGAAAGAAATGTGCTATGATCATTTAGCTGGTGCTTATCGTTGCAATGTACACGTATTCAATGGTTGATTTATTTTTTTGTCCCACACAGGTGCAACCTTGAGCAAAGGCCTTAACAGGGGATTGGGGACCCTGACGGCAGGCGGGCTTGCTCTAGCAGTTGCTGAATCAGCAAGGCACATGGGCGACCAGGACATAGTGTTTCTCATCATCACCACCTTCGCCGTTGGTGAGTACTCCCAGGTGAATATCAGCTGATACCACCACTCAAATGCTCCTATACTCCCAGTTAGAAATTTCAAATTTACTTGTTTCAAAACGTTGGTTTATTTTTTGCGAATGTTCACAACACATGTGTCTACACCTCCTAAAAATTTCAGATCCAAAATGAAATACACAAAGAAAAACAAAATGACAAAAAATCCAACATGAATGGTGTCAATAAAGACAGACAAAAGGATGAATAGTGTCAAAACCACACTATTCACATCTGGATTTGTCTTTTTTTATCTCTCCATGTGTTTTTCGAATTTGGTTCTGAATTTTTAAGGGTTGTAGACACATGGGACATCTAAATTTGACATGTTCAAACTGGGAGCATGTGTGTGGTAGTACCACCTGATATTTTCCCCTACCACTAGTGAAGTTTTTTTTTAGAACGGAGACGCTAGGAGCGTCCGGCTTTAACTTAATAAAGCCCACAAACTTAGGCAGCGTTTACAGACGAGGACTAGGACAAACGTCACGAGCGCGGAGGCTCGGGTTCCGCTGGCACGAAGCACAGCAAGGTCACGAGCGCGGAGGCTCGGGTTACGCTGGCGCGAAAGCACAGCAAGGTCGCAGACAGGCCAGAGGCCAGAAGTGAGCTAAGCGAGTCTATTACAGGCCAAAGACCAAAGAGCATAGAGCACGCAGGCTCGCTCGCAAGACAAAAGAAACCACTTCACGTCGTAGAAGCGGCTGGCGGCTCCCTGGCCAAAACGTAGACTTGGCGAAGACGATCTTGAGCTTGCTTCATCTTGTCAGCATCCTTGTGCTTCGCCAACGGACTCCACTGCTGCATCAGAATGTTGCATTTGTAAAGAATATTAGCAGGGTGTGATGGGAAGATTCCCTCGATGGCAATTTTGTTCCTTGTAAGCCACATTGCCCAGACTAGGGCACCGAGGCAACTCCAAAGGACACGTTTACTGCCACCCATCGTCGACGCAACTATGGCCGCTAGGTCAGCGGCCGATCGCGGGTCCCAATTGGTATTGGTGGCAGCTCGGATTGCGCTCCAGGCAAAGCGCGCTAGGGGGCAGCGGAAGAACACATGGTTCGCATCTTCCATGGTATTACAAATGGCACATAAGCTGGAAGACGGGCCGTTGCGCTTTGCAACATTGGCCGATGTGGGGAGTCTATTGCGGAAAAGTTGCCAGAAGAACACCTTGACTTTAAGCGGAATACGGGCGTTCCACAAACCGGTCGGCATTGGGAATGCCGGTCCCTGAACTTGGCATAGCCTGCGGTAGAGGGATTTGACCGTGAACTTTCCGGACGTGGTGAGAGCCCAAGTGACCGTGTCCGCGGAAGTGGACAGCGTCGCCGATTGAGTCAGGCCCAGCAGCTCCTCAAAGCGTGCTTGTTCAAGGCCCGTTAGCTCTCGACGAAAGTGGATCGCGGGTGGGTTCGAGGCTAGGGCCGTCACTACCGTCATCTCCGGGTTGACCGCCAGGGCATACAAGTCCTGAAATTGGGCCCAAAGGGGGTTCGCTCCCAGCCATAGGTCAAGCCAGAAGCGGGCCGAGCGCCCGTCCCCTACGACGAACTTGGCGCCAAGGGCGAAGGCCGGGCGCACCACTTGGAGGTCGTTCTAGAAAGGAGAGCCCCGCGTCCTGCCTTCGAAAAAGTTCCCGTTGGGGAAATATTTATTGCGCAGCATGTCCACCCACAGACCGGTCGCCCCCTGCGACAGCTTCCAGATCCATTTGCACATGAGTGCAATGTTGAGGATCCGTGTGTTTGTGATCCCTAGCCCCCCTAGGTCCTTGGGTCTGCACACCAAGTCCCATCTGACCATATGGTACTTGCGTTTGGGTCCCGCACCTTCCCAAAAGAAGCGGGACCTTGGAGTGTCCATCTTGGCGTGTACCCCTTCTGCCAAGAGGAACAGCCCCATTGCGAACTGCGGCAGCGAGGACAGGCTCGCGTTTGTGAGCACTAGCCGGGCTGTAGAAGAGAGGAACTTCCCCCTCCACGGACAAACCCGCGTACCCACCTTGGTCCAGAGTGGCGCCCAGCCATCTATCGTGATGCGTTTGGCATCCAACGGGAGCCCAAGGTAAGTAAACGGGAGTTTGCCGAGTTTGCAATTGAGCTGGTCTGTGATACGCCTACTGTCGGACAGCTCGAGTCCCATGGGCATCACTTCGCATTTGTGGAAGTTGATCTTGAGCCCCGACATAAGTTCAAAGCTAATCAACAGGGCTTTGATCGTGGCCACGCTGTGCAGGTCCGGTTGGAACAGCAGTAGCGTGTCGTCAGCGTATTGCAGGTGCGAAATCCCCCCTGGGATGAGGTGCCCCAACACCCCTTTGATGTGGCCTGCTTCCGTTGCTTTCCGGAGCAAGGTCGCCAGTGCATCTGCCACGAAGTTGAACAAGAGCGGTGAAATGGGATCACCCTAGCGAACTCCGCGCTTGTTCCGGAAGAAGTGCCCTACCTCTCCGTTCACCGAGACCGCAGTTTGGCCCCCCGAGACCAACTGCATGATTCTGTGCACCCACACCGGCGAGAAACCTCGGCTCAATAGGATTTGTTTGAGGAAATCCCAGTTGACGCGGTCGTAAGCTTTTTCGAAGTCTAATTTAAGTAAAATCGCCGGTTCGCGCGTGCGCCTAAGTTCGTGGAGTGTCTCTTGCAACGCTAATGGTCCCTCCAAAATGTTCCTACCGCGGATAAAGGCAGATTGGGAACGGCTGATTGTGCGGTGTGCGATCGGAGTAAGCCGCATGGCACAACCCTTGGCGCAAATTTTGAAGGGCACATTAATGAGCGCTATTGGTCTGTACTGGCGGATATTATCCGCTCCCGGTACTTTTGGAATTAGGGAGAGCACTCCGAAGTTTAACCTAGCAATGTCCACAAAACCGCGCATGAAGCCATTGCACAGCGCGAAGATGGGTTCGCGCAACAGTGGCCAAAAGTGTTTAAACATCGCCACCGGCCACCCATCGGGCCCCGGTGCCGTGTCAGTTTTCATGCTTTGGAGAGCCTCGTCAATCTCCTTGGGGAGAAACGCGAGCCCCAGCTCTTCGTTCTCCGACTCCAAGACCTTTTGAGCTGGCAGCCAGGCGTCCTCGCTCAGCCTGGCGCGCTGAGGCTCGTCGGTCCCCATCAGGCTTATGTAAAAGTCGTAGATGTGTTTGCTAATCGCTGGTTGCTGGAGAAGGAGCCCCTGCTCCGTCTGCAGCCTCAGGATTAGGCATTTCCTGCGACGTCCATTCGCGTACGCGTGGAAGTAGCCAGTGTTCGCATCTCCCTCGAGCATCCACTTAAGTCCTCCTCGGCGCCTCCAGTATTCCTCCTCGGATCGGAGCAACTCCTCGACTTGCCCTTCCAAGGCGTATCGATGCGCCCATTCATGCTCCGAGAATGGACGCGAGTCTGCTTGAGTGTCGAGGATTGCGATCTCATCGAGAAGTCTCGCCCTCAAAACTTTCTCGTCTCGTCCCTGATTCGCGCCCCATCCCTTGAGGCTTGCACGCAAGCGTCCCCCCACCGCTGTCCAAAACTCCATAGGGCCGCGCTGCTGGCCCGTGGCTTGAACACTTCTCAACCATCTTTCCCGAAAGACGTTGTCGAAATCAGGGGCCTCGAACCACGCTGTTTCGAAAAAGAAACGCGGGCTGCGACGTACCTTATCTTCCCCTGAAGATAAGATGAGTGGAACATGGTCCGAGCCGATCCTTGTTTCAGCAAGGAGCGAGCATAATGGGAACACCACTTCCCATTCCGGAGACATGAAGGCGCGATCCAAGACGGATCTCACCGGGGCTAGTTGTTTGTTGGTCCAAGTGTATCTTGCCCCCGTTCTTGCCACTTCCCTAAGTGACATTGACGCAATTGCGCTGTTGAACATGGTCACCCTTGACCAGTTGATGTTGTCATTGTTTTTGTCCGTGTTCGATCGGATGAGGTTAAAATCTCCACCCACTAGGAGCGGGACCTGGGATGCGGCAACTGCCAGCACCTTGGCTTCGAGTTCTCCCAGAAACTCTGCCGAACGTGAGTGATCTGCCGGTCCATAGACTTGCAGGATCACGAGCTCGCGTATCGAAGCTCTCACACGAATATTGGCTGCAATGAAGAAGGTGCCTACCTCCCAGGACAGCACCTCAAATATGGCACTGCAAAAGCCAAGCAGCATGCCACCCGAATGCCCATTAGCCGGGCTATGTTGCCAAATGAAACGCTCCAAAGGGTCTATGGCTACGAGGTCTTGGTGACGAAAATCAGTTTTAATGGTTTCCTGGAGCCCTACTATATCTATCCCTTCTTTCCTGATGTAGTCGCGAAGTTGGGTGCGCCGCCCCGAGTGGCCGAAGCCACGGATGTTCCAAATGAGCATCCGCATCTAGATGACGCGGTTTCGCAGGCGGATCCCCCTAGAGGTGATCGCCTTGGCCACGCGCCTCGCCTTGCCGCAGCGAGGCGAGGGAGGAGCAGCAACCCCTGTTGCTGTCTCCCCTTCGGGCCGGAGACTTAGCGACGTCGAGGGATCCTCCTCGACAGCCATACGCTCCGCGTGTTGAGCAGCCGCTGCTGCGAGTGCTGCCTGAGCCAGTTCCTTAGCGCGCACCAGCGAGATTAGCTCGCTAACCCCGCCCTCCCCGGTTGGTTCAACTCCACTCTCCACCAACACCACTAGTGAAGTTCCTACGTATCTCTCATAACTAATGATTATTTGATTGCCAGGATTCGCTACAACTTTGATAAAGGTGCACCCCAAGATGAAGCTGTACGAGTACGGGCTCCGCGTCTTCCTGCTCACCTTCTGCTACGTGACGGTGTCCGGGTACAACACGGGGGAGTTCGTCGGCGGCACGGCCGTGAGCAGGTTCTTGCTCATCGTCATCGGCGGCGCCGTCAGCCTGGCGGTGAACATAGGCATATACCCGATCTGGGCTGGAGAGGACCTGCACCACCTGGTAGCCAGGAACTTCGCCAGAGTCGCTGAATCCTTAGAAGGTATGAGCATTGACAACTTGGTGGCCAACTGCTTCCGCACCATCTGGTTTGCTTCTAGGGAGTACCTCAAACTCATCTAGATGAGACGTAATTTGGTCTCATTCACCTGTAAAACAAGAACGAATACAACCCACGTTAGCACACACGCATCTTATAGCATCACATTCAATGGCTATAAAAGGTGAATGAGACCAAATTAAATCTCATCTAGATGAGTTCTAGCAAAACTGTTGCTTCTAAGATCTGGAAAACCGCTTTGGTTGCTGGTTGTTGCAGGATGTGTCGATGGATACCTGACATGCATGGAGTACCAAAGGGTTCCTTCCAAGATTCTCACGTACCAAGCTTCCGATGATCCTCTGTACAGTGGGTACAGGGCGGCTGTCGAGGCACAGACACAAGAGGAAACACTGGTCTGTCTTCTTGCTCGAGCCTCGGTCTAGGATTTTTTTCTCGCGTGTTTCTAACATGGTTGTGTGTTGGCAGCTGGGGTTTGCTATATGGGAGCCACCGCACGGGCCATACAAGATGATGAAGTACCCCTGGCAGAGCTACACCAAGGTTGGCGGCGCGCTAAGGCACTGCTCCTTCGCCGTCATGGCGCTTCACGGGTGCATACTGTCGGAGATCCAGTCGGCGCCGGAGAACAGGCAGGTGTTCAGCGCGGAGCTCCACAGGGTGGGCGATGAGGCGGCCAAGGTGCTGCGGGAGCTCGGGCACCGGGTGAAGACCATGACCAGGCTGAGCTCGCCCAACATCCTCTCCGAGGTCCTCCACGCCGCTGAGGAGTTGCAGAAGAAGATCGACCAGCGGTCCTACCTCCTCGTCAACACGGACCGTTGGGGGGATGACACCGCCGCCTCCTCCACCACCTGCAGCCGGCACGAGGCAAGATCCGGAGCCTCCAAGGACAATGAGGCGCCACCGCCGCCGTCGGAGCACGCCGTCGTCATCAACATCCCTCCAATGCACAATTCGGAGTCGAACACGTCCCTCGTCCGGACCGCCAGCGTCAACGTCCCTCCACTGCACAAGTCGGAGTCGAACACGACCCTCGCCCGGGCCGCCGTTGCCAGCATCCCTCCACTGCACAAGTCGGAGTCGACCACGACCCTCGCCCGGGCCCCGGGCGTCAACATCCCTCCACTGCACAAGTCAGAGTCGACCACAACCCTCGCTCGGGACGCCGTTGCCAGCATCCCTCCGCTGCACAAGTCGGAGTCGAACACGACCCTCGCCCGGGCCGCCGGCGCCAGCATCCCTCCACCGCACAAGTCGGAGTCGAACACGACCCTCGCCCGGACCGCCAGCGTCAGCATCCCTCCACTGCACAAGTCGGAGTCGACCACGGCCCTCGCCCGGGCCGCGGCCCTCGGCAACATGCACAAGTCGGAGTCGAACACGTCGCTCGCCCGGTTCGACTCGGCGGCGTCGTGGGCGGCCATGTCGTTGGCGGACGGCCTGGCGCTCAAGCCCCAGGGGTCCTGGCACCACCGGATGCCGCCGTTCCACCCGGGCCAGCCGCCCGACGCCGCGGAGGCGAGGACGTACGAGAGCGCGAGCGCGCTGTCGCTGGGCACCTTCGCGTCGCTCCTCATCGAGTTCGTGGCGCGGCTCGGGAACCTCGTCAACGCCGTGGAGGAGCTCAGCGACAAGGCCGCCTTCAAGGATCCCGTGGAGGAGCCATCCGTGTTAAGCAGGGAGGAGACTGGTGTTTTTGGCAGAATGACCAAGTTTTTCAGGCTGAAGAGATGATGTGGATGGCAAGAGAAGAGACTATATAAAACACTAATTGATGGTTAATGGGTAGCCCGATGTTGTTCAATTACCCTGACTTGGGTGTACCAAGGAAGCATGTAGAAGGTCTGTTATAGTACAAGTTATACATGTAAATACAAATGTGAAAATCGGAGAATATGAAATGCTTTCTGATGCAGTAAAGTGAAACAGGGTGAGAGGAATACTCTGTAATAACCAAAGTTTTTAAACAGCGGACTCTACTGCATTTAGCAGGGTCTCACTAAACAGGACTGAGATCCAGTGACTTGCCTATTGCAAGTCACGTTGTAACTGGCCCCCTCTCATCTGCCATCCAATGTAGATCTAACGTGTGAGATTGGCCCAAGTGAAACCAAGCCACAGCTAACAGGGACGGACGAGGGCTATGGCGGGAGGCCGCGGCGCGGACGAGAGGGTTGAGGGCGACCGTCTCCGTCGCGGAGGAGAGGAAGGCGAGCCGGCACGCAGGGGAGAGTCTAGGGAGAGAGAGGAAAGCTGCGCAAGTGCCCCTGGAAGCGAGGCAGCTCGGCGCCATCGCGGAGGAGGAGCTACGCTTCCATGGAGGAGAGCGACGAGGGGCTCCGGCGTCGCTGCAGAGGAGGGAGGAGATCCGCTGGCACTGCACCGGGCGATTCGACGGGAACCTCTCCGGATGATTATGTCGTGAGTCCCCTGTTGTTCATATTCAGACTGCAACATTTTCTGAATTTTTACTTTGGCTGAAGTTGTTCTTACTGGTACACCAGATCAGCCGTATAAATGCACTAAATGTTCTGCTTGACTGCTTTTTTTTTATCTTAATAAATTGCATATCTGCAGCATCTTGACTCGCCTTTCTGAAATTGTAGCTTATCTCTCATGGTGCAATGGAAGTACTCCGTATACTACAAGATAGCTTCTCTGCATTGTTGTTTGATTAGTAACAAGTATACAACATCCCATGTCTGAAACTTTGTTTGATTTAGTAACAAGTAACAAATCAGACAGGGCAAGAAACCTGCACATTTTCTGCTTCGCTGCCATTTTTGTTAAGTAATGTGCACATGAAACCCAATCATGTATATGTACCACTAGTAGAAAAAGGGTCAAATGTGAGACACATTAGTTCCAGTTTGTAACAGAACCGGCACTAATGTGTCCATTAGTGCCGGTTCCAACGGCTAGCCGGGAGGAGCTCTTTAGTACCGGTTCGTGGCAAACCTTTAGCACCGGTTCGTGCCACGAACCGGTACTAATGAGAGTGGTGGCAGGTTGTTGTCAGAGTGGGGCCCTTCCAGCACCTTTAGTACCGGTTCGTGACACGAATCGGTACTAAAGGTCGTCCTATATAAATCCTTCGTCCACCCGCACTCTGTTCTTCCCCTCCCCTCTCCCTCTCTTTTGTTCTTCCCTTCTTCCTCTCGAGTTCATCACAAAATTTGCCCTAAATTTGTCAAGATTTGCAGGCCCTCATCCATTCAAATGATCACCAAGGTTAGCAACTTTGTCCTTTCATCTCTCATTGCTAGATTAGCTCTTGCATTGGTTTATATAGTGATTAATTGTGGGTTTTAGTAATTTGGGAGGAATTATATGTGGTAGTATTTGATTTATATGCAATTTGAGGTCAAAATAACACTTAGTTTGCATATGTAGGTGTGGTTTACTTAGTGCCTTCTAAATCTCCGTCGTAACCACCGTCGATCGCCCGCACCGTCCCGTCGCCGGCACCACCTTGTGGTGAGCCTCTTGTTCATGAAATTTTATATAAAAAAATGATGTTTGTGTGATTTGGATATATAGTTACTCGTATAATAATTATCTTACCCGTACGTTGTTTGTTATACATAGTGCCATGGTTTTGATATCCGTCCTCGTCGGCCCTCGTCCTTGTTATGATTCGGATGTGGTATATTCTCTTTTAAAACTATTTGTTGCATTTCATGTTTATGACAAATAATTATGCCCATCAAGTTGACATAGATATTTTTATCTAGAAGGTATGTGAACCGGAAATTCCAACCGACCCTATTGTCGAGAGGTTAAATTTAGTTGAAAGAGAAAACGAGTACTTGAAAGAAAAATTGAAAAGAATTGAGGGGGAGAAGATGGAATTGGAGTTGCATGTTGCCGATGTCGTCGATGATGACAAGATCAAGATGGAGAAAATGCGCTTGAAGATTAGAAAGATTAGAAAATATGCCATCGATAGTGAGGCTTGGTATCATTATACTGTTGGATCAATTGTTACCTTAGTTGCGATCTTGATCGCATTTGTTGTTGCATTTAAATGCTTTAGCTAGAGAGTTATTTGTTTGTTGCATTTAAGTGTTGTATGAACTTTATGTATGAACTTGTATTAATTTGGTCTATTCGGTGTTGTGTAATGAAGATGAGCCGGCAATGGATGTACGATGACTGATGCTCTCCCCAGTTCGTTGAGGGCGTGCATACTTTTCTGCTTGCGGCTGAGGCAAACAAGCGGGCGGATGGTTTTATGCCTTGTCCATGTGCTGGCTGTAAGAATGATCGCAATTACTCTACGTCAAGAACCATTCACGTCCACCTGTTTGAGTCCGGTTTCATGCCTCACTATAATGTTTGGACCAAGCACGGAGAAAGAGGGGTTGTGATGGAAGACAATGAAGAAGAAGAGGACGACGACAGCTATCCTGGCCATGGGTTCCCTGAATACGATGATACAACAATGGGGGAAGAAGCTGAGCCGGTAATGCGGGAAGAAGCTGAGCCGGCAATGCGGGAAGAAGCTGAAGAAGAGGCATCAGATGAGCTCGTTGATGATCTAGGTCGGGCCATTGCCGATGCAAAGAGAAACTGCGCAAGTGATTTGGAGAAGAAGAAGTTGCAGCGCATGTTAGAGGATCACAAAAAATTGTTGTACCCGAATTGCGTAGGTGACAAGAAAAAGCTGGGCACCACACTAGAATTGCTGCAATGGAAGGCAGAGAATGGTGTATCTGACAAGGGATTTGGAAAGTTGCTGGTAATGATAAAGGATATGCTTCCAAAGGACAACGAATTGCCCGAGAGTACGTACAAAGCAAAGAAGGATGTCTGCCCTCTAGAGTTAGAGGTGCAGAAGATACATGCATTCCCTAATGATTGCATCCTCTACCGCGGTGAGTACGAGGATTTGAATGCTTTCCCGGTATGTGGTGCATTGCGCTATAAGATCAGCCGCGATGAGCATGGTGATGTCGAGGGCGAGCGCCCCAGGAAGAAGATTCCTGCCAAGGTGATGTGGTATTCTCCTATAATACCACGGTTGAAACGTTTGTTCCAAAATAAAGAGCATGCCAAGGCGATGCGATGGCACAGATAAGACCGTAAGAAAGACGGAAAGTTGAGAGTACCCGCTGATGGGTCGCAGTGGAGAAAAATCGAAAGAAAGTACGGGAAGGAGTTTGCAGATGACGCAAGGAGCGTATGGTTTGGGCTAAGCGCAGATGTCATTAATCCTTTTGGGGAGCAGAGCAGCAACCATAGCACCTGGCCTGTGACTCTATGTTTGTATAACCTTCCTCTTTGGTTGTGCATGAAGCGGAAGTTCATTATGATGCCAGTGCTCATCCAAGACCCTAAACAACCCGGCAACGACATTGATGTGTACCTAAGGCCATTAGTTGAAGAACTCTTACAACTGTGGAATGGAACAGGTGTATGTGCATGGGATGAGCACAAACAGGAAGAATTTGACCTAAAGGCATTGCTGTTCATGACCATCAATGATTGGCCTGCTCTCAGTAACCTTTTAGGACAGACAAACAAGGGATACCACGGATGCACGCACTGTTTGGATGATACCAACAGTATATATTTGAATAGTTGTAAGAAGAATGTGTACCTGGGACATCGTCGATTTCTTCCGAGTAGGCATCCCGTAAGAAAGAAAGGCAAGCATTTCAAAGGTGAGGCGGATCACCGGACGAAGCCTCGCCACCTTACTGGTGCTGATGTACATGATATGGTCAAGGATTTGAAGGTGATATTTGGAAAGGGTCCTGGCGGACAACCTGTTCCAAAGGACGCTGAGAGACGCGCACCCATGTGGAAGAAGAAATCTATATTTTGGGACCTGCCATATTGGAAAGACCTAGAGGTCCGCTCCGCAATCGACGTGATGCACGTGACGAAGAATCTTTGCGTGACCCTGCTTGGCTTCTTGGGCGTGTATGGGAAGACAAAAGATACACCTGAGGCACGGGAGGACCAGCAACGTATGCACGGAGAAGACGGCATACATCAGGGTCATGCAAGATACGCTCTTACCAAAGAAGAGAAGGAAATCTTCTTTGAATGCCTGCTCAGTATTAAGGTACCGTCTGGCTTCTCGTCAAATATAAAGGGAATAATAAACATGGCAGAGAAAAAGTTCCAGAACCTAAAGTCTCATGACTGCCACGTGATTATGATGCAACTGCTTCCGGTTGCATTGAGGGGGCTTCTACCGGAAAACGTTCGATTAGCCATTGTGAAGCTATGTGCATTTCTCAATGCAATCTCTCAGAAGGTAATCGATCCAGAAATCATACCAAGGTTACAGAATGATTTGGTGCAATGTCTTGTCAGTTTCGAGTTGGTGTTCCCACCATCCTTCTTCAACATCATGACGCACGTCCTAGTTCACCTATGCAAAGAGATTAACATTTTGGGTCCTGTATTTCTACACAATATGTTCCCCTTTGAGAGGTTCATGGGAGTCTTAAAGAAATATGTTCATAACCGTGCTAGGCCAGAAGGAAGCATCTCCAAGGGCCATCAAAATGAGGAGGTCATTGAGTTTTGTATTGACTTTATTCCTGACCTTAAGCCGATTGGTGTTTCCTGAATCGCGGCATAAGGGCAGACTGGATGGAAAAGGCACGCTAGGAGGGGAACAAATAATATGTATGGACGGACATTCTCTCACTGAAGCACACTACACAGTTCTATAGAATTCCGCCTTGGTGGCTTCGTATATGGATGAACACAAGAATTTGCTACGCTTCAAACACCCGGAGCGGTCTGATGACTGGATTACACGTGAACAAACCAGGAGTTTCGCCAGCTGGTTGCAGACACGTACCATGCATGACACCTCTATTGAAGATGACCTGTACTTGTTGTCCCAGTTACCATCTTCGAATATAATGACTTTCAAAGGGTACGAGATAAATGGTAATACATTTTACACGATCGCCCAAGATAAGAAGAGCACCAACCAAAACAATGGTGTCCGCTTTGATGCAGAAACCAAGACGGGAAAGGAAACATATTATGGTTATATACAGGACATATGGGAACTTGACTATCGACGTGGTTTAAAGATCCCTTTGTTTCGGTGCAAATGGGTCAATATGACACGAGGCGGGGTAACGGAAGACCCGCAGTACGGAATGACAACAGTGGATCTCAACAATCTTGCGTATGCAGATGAACCATTCGTCCTAGCCAATGATGTGGCACAGGTTTTCTATGTGAAGGACATGTCTACCAAGCCAAGAAAAAGAAAAGATAATGAAGCGAATGCATCGTACGATGAGCCAAAGAGGCACATAGTTCTTTTTGGGAAGAGAAACATTGTGGGAGTGGATAACAAGACAGACAAGTTAGAAGATTATGAAAAGTTTGATGAAATTGCTCCATTCACAGTGAATATTGACCCGAGCATCCCGTTAAATGACGAAGATTTTCCATGGTTACGGCGCAAAGGGACACACGCGAAGAAAAAGTTTCACACCCAAAGATCTGGGATGTGATCGGCTTCACTAGCTATCATCATTTTCTTCTGTGTTTCGCACCGAGAGGGGAATCTCTGTAATAGTTAGGGTAGTTATGTGTTTTGGCATTTGAAACGCAAAGAAATTTTATGTGCAAACAAATTCACACTAATTTCAAATAATTCAAAATTTAACTATTCAAATTTGAAAACTACGGGCACTAACAGAAAAAATAGCAGAAAAGAAAGAAAAACTATAGCTGAAAAGAAAAAAACTATATAAAAAAACTACTCAAAAATAAATAGAAGAAAATAAATATAGAAGAAAAGAAAAAACTACTCAGAAATAAATAGAAGAAAAAATAAAGCAGAAAAGAAAAAAAATTATATTTACTATTTTTCAATCGTTTACAAAATGACCGTGAAATTGGAAATCGCTACAAAATGAACTTTGAAAATGTTGAATTTTGGCAAACTAGATGAAAAACTACTCACAAATAAATAGAAGAAAATAAATATAACAGAAAAGAAAAAACTATACAAAAAACTACGCAAAAATAAATATAAGAAAATAAAGCAGAAAAGAAAAAAACTATAAAAAAATTGGGACGCTGCCCTGTGGGCCTGATAGGCCACAGGTGTGTAATTACAGGCCTTAAAGGCCTAGCAGACTCACAGGGCAGCGCCCAGAGTTTAGGCCCATAAGCCTGCTAGCTATATAGAGGAGTTCGAAGTGGTAGCCGTGGCTGGGTTTATAAACCAGTGCGGCTGCCCTTCGCCCGGCGAGGTGGGACTAAACTTTGGGGTGGCAGCGCGACCCCTTTAGTACCGGGTCGTGGCACAAACTGGTACTAAAGGGGGGTCCTTTAGTACCGGTTTGTGCCACCACCCGGTACTAAAGGGGGTCGCTTCCCGCCGCTTGGCCTGGCCAAAACAGGTCTTTAGTACCGGTTGGTGGCTCCAATCGGTACTAAAGGTGCCTTCTATATATACTCGACTTACGAAATTTTTATTCATCCTCTGTTTCCGTCGTCTCTGTCCCCGTCGCTGCCCTCGTCTCCGTCGCCGCCCCCATCCCCGTCGCCGCCCTCGTCTCCGTCGCTGCCCCGGGCCCGCCCCCGTCCCCGTTGCCGCCCCCGTCCCCGTCGCCGCCCTCGTTTCCGTCGCCGCCCCCCGTCCCCGTCGCCGCCCCCGTCCCCGTCACCGCCGTCGCCTCGCCGTCGTCGTCGCCCCGCTGTGAGCTCTCCCCCTCTAACCTCTCTCCCTCGCCCCCGGCGGCCACCATGGGCGCCGCCCCTCCCGGCCCCGAGCACACACACACACACAAGCGCATGAATTAGTATATAATTAGATTATTTAGATTATTATTGTTTTAGTTATCAAAACACACACACACACACACAAGCATGAATTAGTATATAATTTAGATTATTTAGATTATTGTTGTTTTAGTTATCAAATTTTTTTTATATGGAACACACACACACACATATGTATGAATTAATGTATGTATATATTAGTATATACGTATTTTGTATGTTTAATTAGTTTAGATTATTTAGATTATTATTGTTTTAGTTATCAAAATTTTTTATATGGAAATTAGTGTTTAATTAGTATGGAAATTTTTTATGTTTAATTAGTATATAATTTAGATTATTATTATTAGTATATAATTAGTGTTTAATTAGTATGGAAATTTTTTATATAATGTTGTTTTTCAGTTTTTTAATGGATGTATAGAAGTTGTGTTTTCTGTTTTTAGTGTTAGATGCTTAATTAGTATGAAATAGTATATATATTTTTGAAATAGTAGAAATGTTAGAAATTTTAGTTATCAAAATCCAATCATTAAAAAAATATTACTTTTTGCGGGCATATAGCTAGTATTTGTTCTCGACGATGCCCGGCCCGCATCCTCGCCGTCGACCCGTGTGGCGACCGATTCTCCGGGTACTAATTCCCAGAAAATGGCCCTTGTGCTCATCAGCCCCAGGATAACTGTTAGCTGATGAGGCACCAACTTGATGCAGAAATTCCAAGCAAATACAAAGTATGTAGTACAAGACCATTCTGGTCTGTGAGTACAACAAATGGTTTCTAGTGGTTGATGGCGGAAGCGGGCTGTAAATCATCAGTGTCTATGGGACTCCATTTCCCACGGGAACAGCTGACCAGGTTAACTCCTATCTTCGCGAGGCTGCTATCACCATTGCTTAGGTTCTGGGGCTGTCATCACGTCGCTCCTCTCCGTGCAAGAAATCAGGCCAAGACAATAGCCAGGGACAAGCCAGTGAGTACTTTGAATGTACTCGCAAATATTATGAATACGGGTATAATATAACAACGATGTTCCGAAATATTAATGCTCATGACGTCAGTCACAAAAATAAATCTCTGATGCATGTAAGCAGGTTATTTATGAAAATGCAATAACATAGCAGTATTAAAATTTTGAAATAAATAACAAATATGCCACAGTCGGGCGTCTTAGCGACACCACATAAAGGGCTTTTAAAAGAAATGCCACAGTCGGGCGTCTGGGCGACACCACATAAAGGGCTTTTAAGAGAAATGCCATAGTCGGGCGTCTGAGCGACACCACATAAAGGGCTTTAAGATAAATGCCACAG
>NC_041391.1:569542976-569563753 GCF_002162155.2 Triticum dicoccoides
GACATCACATAAAGGGCTTTAAAAAAATGCCACAGTCGGGCGTTTGAGCGACACCACATAAAGGGCTTTAAAAGGAATGCCACAGTCGGGCGTCTTAGCGACACCACATAAAGGGCTTTTAAAAGAAATGCCACAGTCGGGCGTCTGGGCGACACCACATAAAGGGCTTTAAGAGAAATGCTACAGTCGGGCATCTGAGCGACACCACTTAAAGGGCTTTAAGATAAATGTCACAGTCGGGCTCTTGGCGCGACGTGGCGAGTGGGTAAGGATCAGGATGATCTCGGGGAAAGCTTATCCAGGGGCGCACTGGCTCGGGTGCGAGCACGTGCAAAACGCGTGCTCTGCTCGCGCTCCGGGCGTGCACGGCGACTGCTCGACGAAATGCCAGGATGGCCAAAACTGCTAGAGAGCTAATGCAAATCCACAGGCCTGGGCTAGAGATCGTTAGCAGGCTACTAGACAACTTGATTTGGACAGATGGGAAAGTTTATAACAGAAACTTACAATCATGCCAAATCTGTCCATGCCCACAGGGTGTTTGACAAAATGCCAGAGACATCTAGGCAGGTCTTGGAGTGGCCACTTCTTCCAGATCAGTGTCTCTGTGGGTGTATGAGAGGGTGGTGAAGTTAGTTTGCAAAAGGGAGAAACTTGCTAGTGCAAGTTTTGCAAAACTACACTTCTGGGCAGGGAGTGAATGGTATTATTTCATGAACCAAAAATGATCAAATGAGTGTATGCTCCTGGACTTAGGGGTTTAGTAGGGTGGTCTACAAGTAGGATAAAGAATCAAGGGCCAAAGAGCAAGTAATAATAGGGATGCTGAACAAACCATCTTGATGGACCAGAATGAAGATTAGGTTTATTTACTAAAAAAATTCAAAGAACATCATTGGGTCTTTGCATATAATGGAATCATATGCTTCTACTGACATCCCATAATTTTGGTGGAAGCTAGAAACAAATATTTAAAAGGGTTGCAGTGCAAAAATGCCTACTGGACCAGAGAAGAAAAACATGTATTATTGCATAAAAGTGATTTAGAGGCATCACATGACATCTCCAAATTTTGGTTGTAGTACAAAAAGAGCCCCAAACTTAACACAAGTCATTTTGATGAATATAGCTCAGGGTGGAATAATTTAATAAATAAACCTACTGATTAGGAAATTGTTTTAATGAGATGGCATAGAAGTTCAATATGTTTGGAAGGATCCACTTGAAAGAAATAAATCCTTAATAAGAAAGGTTTTGAAATCAACAGAAATATTCTTGCAGGCAAAAATTTTAACTCTTGGCAAAATTTTAGTAACTAAAACCTGGTTAAATTTTTGGGGTGTTACAATTACTACCCCCCTTAAGAAAAAATCTCGTCCTCGAGATTTGCTAAGAGCCGTTGTGAAAAACAAAAGTTCCATATGAGTCCGAGCGGTTGTGAGTCTGCTGCCGTGGTGCTGCGTGAAATAAAACGAATAATCCATGCAGCGAGAGGATAAAAGATGCAGCAAATTCTGGAAGAAGAAAATCTCATTCCAGGATTTTTCGCGGTTACACAGGTTGCTCACAAAGAAAACCACTCACAAACGTAAAAACTAAATACTCGACTCGTCGCACAAATTCGAGGTACCATGCATAAGTTACAACATAATAGTAAATGCTGAAATAACAAATACAGCAGTGACATCTAAAATGAAAATGGTAACTGGACGGGGTCCTGATAAAATGTCTCTGGCAATGGAATACACTCCTCTTCTATCAGAGGAAGTGGATTGACCAGTCGATGTATGCGTCTCTCTGGGTCGGGCCTCAGTGGTCTGCCGATGGCAATCTGAGGATTCAGATCAGTGAGATTCTGGAGATAATCCATCACTCGCTGGTTCAAATACTCTTGAGCGATGATGTACTGGATAAGGTTGGCTAGTACTGGGTCTCTCTCAATTCGTCCATCGGGAAAAGATGTTACTCCTCCGGGTGTTGTGCGGCTCGTAAAGTAATAATATCCTCGTTCGCGGGCATAGGGTACTGTGGATCGAAGGCGAGCAATTGCTTCCTTCGCAGCAGCTTCTATGGCCAGGTGTGGGGTTGGCATCGATTCCCCCATGAAGGAAACTTCCGTTGGGTCTTGATTGGAGTCTATGGGAGGGATGTGTACTGCTGCCCAATATTCCGAGGTGGAAGGGGCGATTCTCGATTTGAACAACTCGTACTGGGGTGGCTGGGTAGAACCCATGGTACTGCAGGTAAAGTCCCACAATATTTTGATGAAGCTACCTGGGGTTGCATCTGGGGTTCTCAGATGAATACTGGGGCTCGGCATGACAGGAAAAGGTTGTGAGGGTGGTGCACAAGGTGTGGGGTGCTGGGTAAGATCACAAGGTGGTCTTTATATAGCAATGGAGCTGGGTCATTTTACCGAGGTGAAAGGTAATAAATTTGCCAGCTTAGCTCCAAAGGTCGGGTCAGTGTCAGAGATACACATATCTCATAAAGAGACGTGTTACTGTGGTTGTCGTCGAGGTTGGTTTTTGGTAATTGTGCCCGGAAAATATGCAACCATGCGCTGACAAAATACGCCAGGCTACTATTAAAAATAGAGGCACAACGACGGGCTGCGTTTACATACAAGGTCGCATGATTACAAAGCGAGGATACACTGAAACTCGGTACTACTCGTACGACTTAGTCTAACTCGTTTACGTCTAAACGGGCGTGCCTGGTGGATGACGAGGCTTCCACACGTGTCTCACTATCGGGATAAGTCAGAGATGGCGGAGGAACTGCAGGGTCGGGGTAGCGATGATGACCATCGCGGGGATTGTTGGCCACAATCCCGTTGGAGGGTGTTCCCAAAAGGCAACGAAGCACTTCTGGGGTCATCACAGCGTCTCGGTTGGCGGCTGGAGCTGAACTCAGGGTTTCGATCGGGTGTCCGAACAGCACGACTGGATTGTCGGCGTCGGGCTCGTCTTCTCTTCTAGCTGGGGGTCGACGAACCAGCTCTCCTCGAGCTACGATCAGATCAATGGTGATCTGGTCGAACAGTGCCTCTAGTGCACTTACATAGCGCACTAGGTGCAATAATGCGGGATCCGTCTCATGATCTCCGTTGGCAACTTGGGGTGGTCTACCGTACCCTTCACGCCTGGGGTAGTAGTAGAACGAGCGACAGTTAACTCTGGGCGACAACTGCCGAAGTTGAACTATAGCCTCTCGAGCAGCTAGCTGGACGGCTTGTGGCTCAAAGGAAGTTGTTCTTCCGGTGAACCTATAGGGGCGTTCTAGAGATAGACCCCTACCGTAGATGTGCACACTGGCCCAAAATTGACGGCCTTCACCGCCCATGGGTCCTTGGTACACAACATATTCTGGGGGCTCTTCTAACACATAGGCACGACAGGTGAGGTTTGCGAGTATGGTCACAAAACCTCCAAGGTTGGTTGCGGTGGTCTCATTGTGCACGACGGGGCCTGGCATTGTGGCTAGGTTTGAGTTAGAGGCAGGGTTGTGCTAGCGTGCCCTTTTTATAGAAAAAAGGGGACGGAGTCTTCCTTCGCACGCTTGCGAAGTAGACATCTTGGGCGCTGGTCACTAGCGCGTGATCGACAGGCTAGGTTGATAGGTTGGGCACCGACTGCCAAAAGTGTCGGGGTCACTGTGTGGCTATCTTGCATGAGAAGCTCGGCTGGGGTTTGGTTAAGGTCTGGTGGGTTGGTTTGCCTAAGTTTATCGACCTGGCTAAGATAGGATTAGCCAATGGTCAGCCTGGCTCTGATACCAAGTCTGTGGCAACCGATTCTCCGGGTACTAATTCCCAGAAAATGGCCCTTGTGCTCATCATCCCCACGATAACTGTTAGCTGATGAGGCACCAACTTGATACAGAAATTCCAAGCAAATACAAAGTATGTAGTACAAGACCATTCTGGTCTGTGAGTACAACAAATGGTTTCTAGTGGTTGATGGCGGAAGTGGGCTGTAAATCATCAGCGTCTATGGGACTCCATTTCCCACGGGAACAGCTGACCAGGTTAACTCCTATCTTCGCGAGGCTGCTATCACCGTTGCTTAGGTTTCGGGGCTGTCATCACGTCGCTCCTCTCCATGCAAGAAATCTGGCCAAGACAATAGCCAGGGACAAGCCAGTGAGTACTTTGAATGTACTCTCAAACATTATGAACACGGGTATAATATAACGACGATGTTCCGAAATATTAATGCTCATGACGTCAGTCACAAAAATAAATCTCTGATGCATGTAAGCAGGTTATTTATGAAAATGCAATAACATAGCAGTATTAAAATTTTGAAATAAATAACAAATATGCCACAGTCGGGCGTCTTAGCGACACCACATAAAGGGCTTTTAAAAGAAATGCCACAGTCGGGCGTCTGGGCGACACCACATAAAGGGCTTTTAAGAGAAATGCCACAGTCGGGCGTCTGAGCGACACCACATAAAGGGCTTTAAGATAAATTCCACAGTCAGGCGTCTGAGCGACACCACATAAATGGCTTTAAAAGAAATGCCACAGTCGGGCGTCTGAGCGACACCACATAAAGGGCTTTAAAAGGAATGCCACAGTCGGGCGTCTTAGCGACACCACATAAAGGGCTTTTAAAAGAAATGCCACAGTCGGGCGTCTGGGCGACACCACATAAAGGGCTTTAAGAGAAATGCCACAGTCGAGCGTCTGAGCGACACCACATAAAGGGCTTTAAGATAAATGCCACAGTCGGGCGTCTGAGCGACACCACATAAAGGGCTTTAAAAGAAACAATCACAGTGAATATACCGGAGGTAAACCATCCTAGGGGTATTTGATAATACCAAAAATAGCACGGGTTAGTCCACAACAAAATAATAATCATCATTATCACATGTCACAAGCTGTAATATAAGTTCTGATTTAACAGTTTCACCTCCGAAGACCGACACTAAGACCGACACTTGACCCATCCCAGACTGTAATCCTTAACCATGGACACGGCTATTCGAATAGGTTTAATCTCTGCAGAGGGTGTACTCTTTACCCACGAGTAACAGATTTCACTGGTCCATCGGGACTAATTCCGTCTACGGTCTTTTTGTTGAAAACACACCTAACTTGCACACACCAGCTTAACTCACACGTGTCTGGAATCACCCACGGCACCTGTCAAGCAAACTCTAAGTGGGGAGGCTACAACCTCGCGTAGCATGGGATCAAATTTATATTGCGCGCTCTAAGGGGTGGCCTCCCCTCTCGGTCTCAACCGGAAACACCCATGCCCTCGGACCAGGTGGCCTGCCTACCAGCTACAACTGGTATCTTCCACCCTGGCCTCTCTGTACGGTGTGTGCTAGAAAGAGGTTGACAACTTACTGAACCGTACTCTACTTGTTGTAGAGACGAGTGGTAGTACGAAACAGGTATGGGGTTACTGGAGCAAGACTCGATCTATGGTCGACTCAGGAGGTTTAAGTATTCCCTACATGATTAGCATAACGAATATATTTCAACCAACAGAGTCACCGCTCATATTACCTTACCATGCCATACCAGACATAACCGTCCCGATGGAGACCGGCGACAAACTCATGCCTACCCAAGGCAGAGGTTTTCCCGGGTTCCTGCCGGTATGCATGCAAGGCACATGAGGATGATTATCATCACGAGTGTGATCCTTTCCAATAGCATGGAAATCACAAATATGCATTCATGCACATGATCATCTCACATGAAATAACAATTCTCCGAAATGAGGTGGTATGATAAACGTGTCCACGAACACCCAAAAATATCATGCCGGGGTTCAGAATGCTTGCCTTCAATGGGTGTAAAGGCAGGGGTGCACTCCAAAACTTTTGAAAGTTTCTTCTCTCTCTCCAAGGTCCTATTTTAAAATAAATTTGAATTAACACACAAATTCAAAACAGCACAAAAAGTTGCTTTGAAAATTTTTCAATTAAATCTTAAAATAAACTATATCAAATTTGAGAGAGGTAGAAAAAAGAATCAATTCATTTGGAGTTATATTTTAAAAGATATAGCCAGTCAAACATTTGGTCAAAATCTGTTTTTTTATAAAAAAAATAAAACAGAATTAAAAGAAAATGATTCAAAAACACGTACACGTCGAAGACGTATTCCGACTATACGCCTCCACTTACTCCAGCGTGGACGCGCGTGGGTCACCGACAGTGGGCCCGCCTGGCCCACTGGTCAGGTTTGACCAGTCGCCCTCCCTCCCCTTCCTCTGGCCGAACAGAGGCGGGGGCTCCGGCGATCTTCGCCGGCGTTAGGCGGCTCCTCGCGGGCATCCGGGTGCAGGAATGGATCCGCCACTCCTAGGCGGTCCTTCCGGTGGTCGTAGGGTAGCCGGGGGTGGAGGGAGTCGCCGGCGGCCAGCTCACGGCGGAGGGAAAGCTTCGGTGGATTTGGGGATTCCAGCCATGGTGGTTCCCGAGCGGTGCTGGGAGGCTAGGCAGCTCCGCGGGTTCAAGTGGAGTCGGACGGTGGTGTTTGGGAGGGCAGGGGAGGTCTTGGTGCGTCGGAACCGACCGGGACGAGGCGGCGGCCGAGCTGACCGGAGAGGTTGAAGACGACCTCCTTGCTTCGATTGACGACTAAGGGGGTACGAGAAGGACGGCGTGAAGCTGCCTGGGTGCTCGGAGGAGTACGGGGACCCCTTTTATAGCACGTCCAAGTCGGTTCGCGGCGGCCGGGGATAAGCTCACCGGCGAACCGCCCTACTGTACTGCAGGGCGATGTGGCGGTGGCTGGCCAGCTCCAGGAGCTACCGACGAATGCTCCACTGTCGAAGGAGGCAAGCTGGCGCGCTGTGGTGGCTTGGGTGGCGCCGACTATGGCAGTGGCGGATGCGGACGCAGGCGTGCCGCCAAGGAGCTTGCTGGCAACGCTGCAGAGGGCTAGGAGGCGGTCGGGGCTCTTGGCGCGACGTGGCGAGTGGGTAAGGATCAGGATGAGCTCGGGGAAAGCTTATCCAGGGGCGCGCTGGCTCGGGAGCGAGCACGTGCAAAACGCGTGCTCTGCTCGCGCTCCGGGCGTGCACGGCGACTGCTCGACGAAATGCCAGGATGGCCAAAACTGCTAGAGAGCTAATGCAAATCCACAGGCCTGGGCTAGAGATCATTAGCAGGCTACTAGACAACTTGGTTTGGACAGATGGGAAAGTTTACAACAAAAACTTACAATCATGCCAAATCTGTCCATGCCCACAGGGTGTTTGACAAAATGCCAGAGGCATCTAGGCAGGTCTTGGAGTGGCCACTTCTTCCAGATCAGTGTCTCTGTGGGTGTATGAGAGGGTGGTGAAGTTAGTTTGCAAAAGGGAGAAACTTGCTAGTGCAAGTTTTGCAAAACTACACTTCTAGGCAGGGAGTGAATGGTATTATTTCATGAACCAAAAATGATCAAATGAGTGTATGCTCCTGGACTTAGGGGTTTAGTAGGGTGGTCTACAAGTAGGCTAAAGAATCAAGGGCCAAAGAGCAAGTAATAATAGGGATGCTGAACAAACCATCATGATGGACCAGAATGAAGATTAGGTTTATTTACTCAAAAATTTCAAAGAACATCATTGGGTCTTTGCATATAATGGAATCATATGCTTCTACTGACATCCCATAATTTTGGTGGAAGCTAGAAACAAATATTTAAAAGGGTTGCAGTGCAAAAATGCCTACTGGACCAGAGAAGAAAAACATGTGTAGCACTCAAAATATGCAATGAATGAACTATATTATTGCATAAAAGTGATTTAGAGGCATCACATGACATCTCCAAATTTTGGTGGAATTTTTAGTTAAATTTATCAAATGGTTGTAGTACAAAAAGAGCTCCAAACTTAACACAAGTCATTTTGATGAATATAGCTCAGGGTGGAATAATTTAATAAATAAACCTACTGATTAGGAAATTGTTTTAATGAGATGGCATAGAAGTTCAATATGTTTGGAAGGATCCACTTGAAAGAAATAAATCCTTAATAAGAAAGGTTTTGAAATCAACAGAAATATTCTTGCAGGCAAAAATTTTAACTCTTGGCAAAATTTTAGTAACTAAAACCTGGTTAAATTTTTGGGGTGTTACAACCCGTCCGCGACGACGTCCAGCCGACCCATGTCCGCGACTAGGCTCCGCCGGGCTGGCACTGGGAGGTGCTGCCTGGAGGGGCGCGCCGCTTGATGAGGAACCCGGCCCCGGGTCCCGTCGTCGACCCTGATCTCGTTTGGTGGCGTTCGCGTGGGCCAGTTTCGGTGCGGAGGGACCCGGCCCCGCCGGAGGTGGTACATCGCCGGGTCAGGGAGGAGGACGAGCACGTCCATCGCTACATGGTTGCGTTAGAGGGCGCCAGGTTCTCCAATACCTGGCAGTATCTTCGGGGATCTCACTTCAGCTATGATCCTGTGAGGGTTCCTTCTCTTTGGGTGTCCACCGCCGGCGCCGCAGGAACCGCGAGTGTCCTAGATTCTTCTGTAGTATTCGATCTTTAGTTAGCTAGCCAGTGATGTACTATTCAATATTATATATTATTCGAGACGATGTATTCGAGATTATATCTATTATTCTAGACGAAGTATTCGAGATTATATCTATTATTCGAGACAATGTAATTTGAATACTAAATTGTTTTATATTTCTTTTGAATTAGTTAAATAAAAGCTATGGCAGACAATACCGACAGAGAGGGAGAACAGACCATGTTCGATATGATACGCGGGCCAGATGATGATCAGAATGAAGAAGATTATGACGGCTCTGAATTTCTAAACAACACCGGAGAGGGTGATATGATATTCGATCGCGACGACCGAATTGATGAAGTCATGAACTACGATTATGACAATGACGAAGAACATGTTGATCCTGAAACAACAAAGACCGGCGAGGTATATATATTTATATAAGCAGGTATCTGGTGATCATCACATGTTTTAAATGACTTGAAGATATATTAACGAATCGATCTTTGTTCTTTCAGCCATCCAGATCGAGCAAATCTTCAGGCAAAAGGATGAAATGAGGCCCGAACAAAAAGTTGAAGGAGGGCGTAAAGTACAATATCGAGGCAGTCAGACCTAATGGCGAACCATTAGCGCCTAAGAATATTGCGGACAAGTTCGTTCGTCAGTGCGGAGTTCTTGTGAAGGACCAACTCCCGATCTCCCTTCAAGAATGGAGAGAGCCAGCAAAAGACAAAAGACAAAAAGGCAAAGAGGACGCTGCTCCACGTCCAGACGTTACTTTTGTCGACAAGAATCAAAAAGATCTGCTTTGGGATACTCTCATGGAACATTTCACCCTACCAGATCATTTCACAGAAGCAGATGTGCAGAAAGTCAAGGACGCTGCTCTTAGGAGGATGGCGGTTGCATTCAAGAACTACAAGAATCGTGAATGGGACAAGTACGTCAAGGGAGGAAGGAAGACTCCAGTATTCGAGGGAACACTAGAGAACCAACGTGCTCATTGGGACGATTTCGTGAAATTCAAGGATTCGGAATTAGCTAAGGAACGGTCGAGAATAAACAAGAAGAATGCCGGAAAAAAAAGGATAAGTTCCATAAGCTGGGGCCAGGTGGCTATGCGGTGGCAATGCCTAAGTGGGATAAGTCTGAGAAAGAGATGGAGGATGCAGGTGCCACTCCGGTTACTAAGAGCTGCGAGCTACACGTCAAAATGAAGAACATATCCATGAAGGTGGCGGACGCCGTTGCTTTTACAAATCCCCCCGAGGCAACCTTCCATTGCAACCCGATTCCAGCGGGCTATGCTCGTGTCTTGGTTGATGAGGTGGTGGACCCATATTCAGAGCTAGAGCTTGACATTCCTGGAGGTGACGACGAGCGCTTTCTCGGAGACGCCAACCATCGTATCATCCTATGGAAAAAGGATTGCATCATCTTTCGAAGGCCACCGACACCGCGTCACCCGACTCCTCGTCGAAGTCCGCCACCGAGTCAGCAGTCTCCCGCTCCTGCAAGTCCACCAAGTACGGCAAAGTGTCAGGCCACTCCTCCTCCAAGTCTGGCAAAGTTTCAGGCCACTCCTCCTCCTCCAAGTCCGCCACAGCGTCACACGTCCACTCCTCCTCCAAGTCCGGCACAACCTCAGGCCACTCCTCCTCCAAGTCCGGCACAGCTTCAGGCGGTCACTCCTCCTCGTCCAACTCAGCCCCGTCAGCCGTCTCCGCCGCCTCAGCAATCGCAGAAGAGACACCCCGCAGCTATGGTGCGTAGCGGTACGAGTCGAGGTAGTACAGGAAGTACAGGCGGAGGCAAGCGATATAAATATGGTCCAAACCTCACGCCTCTTCCGCAGAGGGCTTATGACAGGTCCAAGGAGGAAATCGCAGCCATATCGAAGTCCGAGGTGGAAGCCCATTTTGCACCGAAACCGCCAACGCCGCCAAGGGAGAAAGTGCCTGAGGAAATGATTGACCACTTCATTCGTATGGCTCAACCACCAGCTCCCAAGCCTGTTGACACAGACTATGAGCGCCACATCAGGAAGTTAAATTGAGCACGTCTACGTAAGGAGGCGAGCTCGGGATCGAGCAAACAAGAAGCAGCTGTCAAAAAATGCGGGAAAACCATTCCCCAGCTGGGAGAACAGGCGGCGCAATCGATCCCCTCGCTTGTTGTGCCAACAACACGTGACAGTACGCGCGCCCAATATTATTGTGGGCAAATAGTTTACGTTCCTGAGGTGGGCAATGTGGTAATAACGGTGGACCATATAATGCAGGCTGAAGTTCTCAAAATCACTGTTGGACAACTCCTCGAGATCGAGCCCATGCCTGTGCTTAGAAAGGATGAAATAAAACGGAAATATGTCCGGGGCCAACCTTTGGTCGAGCCAGACAAGGTCAAGAACCTCCCAACGAGAATGTATGAATTGCATCAATGGTACATGAACATTACCAAGATTTCCGATCGATTGTCCCTCATGGTGAATGTCAAGGAGGGGCATTACTACCATGAGAAAGCTGTGTCTGTTGAGTATTCTGAACTGTTTCAGTTATACAATCAAGACGCACTCGACAAATCTATCGTCAGTTGCTATTGTCTGTAAGTGATTTCTTTCTGTAATTTAAGTCTCAAGCTAGCTGTAGTGATCCTTTTGATCAATCATTACCTGTAATTATCCTCACTATATTCTTTTCTGTGGTATTATATGCAGGATGAAGATGTATGAAATGAGAAAAGGTGGACGCTATGGCATTGGGTTCATTGACCCAAACACCGTTAATGAATACACATGGAAAATAGATGCACGTCATCAAAAGGCCGTAGAGGACAGCATGCTAGAGTTCTTGAAGCGCCTCAAATACAATGAAGATATACTACTTCCTTACAACTTCCAGTGAGTCACACTGTCTTGTACTACAAATTCTCTGTTTTTGCCTACTAGCTAGCTACATGTTTTTGCTTACATATGCCCGCTTAATTAAGACATGCAAACATGTGTGCATGCAGATTTCACTGGGTCTTGTGTATCATTAAAATTGACGCCGGAACAGTTGAAATACTGGACTCACTACTCAAAGAAAAAACTGACTATAACATCTTGTTTCAGATAGTCAACAGGTAATTTCAATCATTATTAACTATATATCTCGGCCTATTTAGTTCGTCATTTCATGATATGAACTATTTAATAACCCCTTTATTCATTTTCTTTGTCGGTGGGCAGGGCTTGGGCAAGATTCATCAGTGTCACGGAAGGCGAATGGAAAGAAAAGCTTAAATGGCGAAGACCCAAGGTAAGTAATTAAGTAGTACTAGCTAGCTAGCTAGCTGCCATCTCTTTAATTATCATGCTTGATTAATTATTATCTGATCAAATTCCATTCTCGTAAAGGCCCTGAAGCAGGCGCAGGGGACTGATCTGTGTGCATTCTGCATTTGCGAGAACATTTGCGAGAACATTTCATGATGGCGTCCAAAAGGAGCAGATCTCAAAGACAGGAATGGGTACGCTTGTCAAAACACTATTCACAATTTTTACACCATTATCGATATCTAGTCACACAACTAATACACATGCATATTGATCTCCTTCTTAACAGTTCAGAGAGGTGCGGGCGAAGCTCCTAGAAACGGAGCGCGTAGAAGCACTTCAAGAGTAAATAGCGAGACTTTTGCTCGACCAGGTCATAAATCCGAAGGGAGAATACTATTACCCGCTACCGCCCCCATGAAAACCACTTCCAATTGTCATCGTGCTCCGAAGGCACCAATTAGGCTAATGCCAGCTCCGAAGGCAACATGCATATGTAGGAGAAATTGTATATAGCTATACATGTGTGTATGTGTGAATTAATTAATATGATGGTTTGTGAGACATTGATGATATATATATGCATGATTGGTTCTACTAGAAATTCTATTTATATATATATATATATATATATATATATATATATATATATATATATATATATGCATAACGTGTACAATGTGTAGTGTCGTAAAATACCAGCAAACGAAAAAGAATTAAAATGGAAACACAAAATTAAATGAAAAAGAAATCATAAAACTAAAAAAACCAAACCTTATAGTACCGGTTGGTCTTACCAACCGGTACTAAAGGGCTCCAGGCCCCTGGAGCTGGCTCATGCCACGTGGTTTCCCTTTAGCACCGGTTCGTGCTGAACCGGTACTAAAGGGGGGGGGGGCTTTAGTGCCCACACTTTAGTGCCGGTTATAGAACCGGCACTAAAGGGCCTTACGAACCGGTGCTATTGCCCGGTTCTGCACTAGCGTACTGATGGCAGTATGCATTTCAATTTAGAAGATTCCAATGCTTCATTTTTTGTATCCGTGTTTGTCCTCTTGCATTGTTTAATAAGCAGATCGGTCGACCACTAATTATACATGTTGTTTTGAATTTTGGCAGAATTCGGGTGTTATGCATTTTTGAAAGTGTTGTGCAATGGTAGAAATTGGCAAGAGGACACCTCAAGTTGGTATGAGGTTCATAGATTCGGATGAGGCTTCAGTGTTTTGGGTAGAATATGGTGAGGAAAAGATGCATTAACTTAAGCAAATTTGATGGAAAAGCGACTTCACACAGATTTGTGTGTTCCAATGTGGGCACTAGAAGGAAAGCGCAAACTGATCGTGAGCCAAAGCGCAAACCTTGTGATGATCATGATTTTATTTTAGCATGTGCAAGTCTATTAGATACTAGTATTTTGGACAGAGTTAAGAATAGTATTTTGGGGCTAACTATAATCTTTTGTGGCCTAAGTGTACAAGTGAAACAGCCTAATCTATGTACTCCGGTGATTGTCCAGTAGCAAGACCGTTGTTGCATAATTTGGATGCTGAGTACTGCTAGAATCGGTCTAATGTGGCCTATCTCTCCTCATGTGTGCATATGGTTCACTCTTTGGATTAAACTATAGCCAAGTGTACAAGTATACTGGCCTAATATATCCAGTGTTCAGTGTCAAAATTGTCCAGTTTGAAAAGGTTCCATTACTTTACTGGCATTGTTTCTTCTGTATTCACTAATCCTGCAAGTGTAGGCTGAGAACCATACAATTTGGACAGGTTCCAGTGTTGTGTTGCTGCCGTACATAATATGCAATTTGGACAGTTTTCTCGTGTTTTTATTAAGCCAAATGTGGGATGTGAAATATGTAATTTGGAATATCTTGGTGCTTAGCTGCATATGTCATTATGTACTAGCATTAGAATTTGTGAAAATGGGCAATCTGAAGAGGTTTGAGTGCCATGTCGGCCCTGTTTCTATGCTTGTGCAGTTGTGCTTTTGCCAAGTCTGTAGGGGTGGGCTGTTTTGCTTTGGGCCAATCTCATGCGTTGGATCTGCATTGGACGGCAGATGAGAGGGGGCCAATTACAACGTGACTTGCTAGAGGCAAGTCACTGGATCTCAGTCCGCACTAAACAACGTCTTCGTACAATTTAGCGGTTTTAGACCATCATCATTATTATAACACTATTATGTCACATCTAACATATGAGGTAATAGCTCACATCTAAGTATGACATCATCGCACATCAGCAGATAAACAAGGGTCTGTCTAAGTTGAGTCTTGTTCTTTTATTTTTTGAATGTTGGCAGTAGAACTGCTAAATTTATTGATCAGAAGAAGTGCTACAAGAACCCTCCGAGGAGGAAAGCGCAACAAGGGCTAGTCTAAAAAGAAAAGAAAAGAAAATGCGGCACTACCACAAACCCAAGCTCCCCCAAACAAGCCATGCACACCGACGAAAAGCATCGTTGGGTCTTCAAGGTAACGCCTCCAAGGAGGGAGTGATGTCGAGGACAACACCGTTACCCGATTTGGCATAGCCAAATCTAAAGTTTTCACCCGGAGACCACAAGCTATGAGGTACAAAAAGCAAAGGAGCTTCACAGCGGTACCTCCCAGGAGGAAGACGACATCCGTAGATGCCGTTACTGTCGGCACTGACCGGATCAATGCATGATTATCATCCGAAGCCAAGTCTTTTACCAATTGGATCCGATGCCTATCGGAACGGACTTGCCACCACCGCACGCAGAAACTCGGCGAACATGAGCCAACCTAGCTGGGCCGCCCCGCCGCACGCAGCCCTGGGTGAGCCAAACCAGATCCAGCCATCCCCTGCCTCCGTGCACAGAAACTAGGCGAGGATCCACACCGCGGCACACATGACGAGCCGAGTTAGAACCGGAGATGGTCGGCTTGCACCGCCGTGCGCCAAAACTGAGCAAACACAATGCCAAACTGACTGCCTCGCACCGCCACGCGCACGGACAGGGCTAACCGAACTGGATCTGGTCTCCCTGGGAACCTACTCTGCACCACAGCCATTGCACAGCACCGCTACTCCCAGAGCAGGACGTGAACACGCTTGGAAAAGAGGGCCCACTAGCATTCACCAACTCCACCGAACAACCACTAGTAGAAAAAGGGGCAAATCTGAGACACATTAGTGCCGGTTTGATTTTGAGCCGGCACTAATGTGTCCATTAGTGTCGGTTCGAACGGCTAGCCGGCCGTTCTCATTAGTACCGGTTCGTGGCGAACCTTTAGCACCGGTTCGTGCCACGAACCGGTACTAAAGAGAGTGGTGGCAGGATGTTGTCAGTTTGGGACCCGTCCAGCACCTTTAGTACCGGTTCGTGGCACGAACCGGTACTAAAGGTCGACATACATAAACCCTTCGTCCACCTGAGCCACTCTGTTCTTCCCCTTTCCCCTCACTTCCTCTTTTCTTCCCCTCTCTTCCTCGAGCTCCTCACAAATTTTTCCCAAAATTTGTCAAGATTTGAAGGCCCCCATCCATTCAAATGATCACAAAGGTTAGCAACTTTGTCCTTTCAACTCTCATTGCTAGATTAGCTCTTGCAATGCTTTGTATACTGATTAATTTGGGAGGAATTATATTTTCTAGTATTTGATTTATATGCAATTTGAGGTCAAAAATAACACTTAGTTTGCCTATGTAGGTGTGGTTTACTTAGTGCCTTCTAAATCTCCGTCGTAACCACCGTCGATCGCCCGCACCGTCCCGTCGCCGGCACCACCTTGTGGTGAGGCTCTTGTTCATGAATGTTTTACATTACCAAATTGATGTTTGTGTGATTTGGATATATAATTACTCGTATAATTATCTTACACGTACGTTGTTTGTTATACATAGTGCCATGGTTTTGATATCCGTCCCCGTCGGCCCTCGTCCTTGTTATGATTCGGATGTGGTATATTCTCTTTTAAAACTAGTTGTTGCATTTCGTGTTTATGACAAATTATGCCCATCAAGTTGACATAGATATTTTTATCTAGGAGGTATGTGAACCGGAAATTCCAACCGACCCTATTGTCGAGAGGTTAAATTTAGTTGAAAGAGAAAACGAGTATTTGAAAGAAAAATTAAAATAATTGAGGGGGAGAAGATGGAATTGGAGTTGCATGTTGCTGATGTCGTCGATGATCACAAGATCAAGATGGAGAAAATGAGGTTGAAGATTAGAAAGATTAGAAAATATGCCATTGATAGTGTGGCTTGGTATCATTATGCTGTTGGATCAATTGTTACCGTAGTTGCGATCTTGATCGCATTTGTTGTTTCATTTAAATTCTTTAGCTAGAGAGTTATTTGTATGTTGCATTTAATTAAGTGTTGTATATGAACTTTATGTATGAACTTGTATTAATTTGGTCTATTCGGTGTTGTGTAATGAAGATGAGCCGACAATGGATGTATGATGACCGATGCTCTCCCGAGTTCATTAATGGTGTGCATACTTTTCTTCTTGCCGCTGAGGCAAACAAGCGGGCGGATGGTTTTATGCCTTGTCCATGTGCTGGCTGTAAGAATGGTCACAGTTACTCTACGTCAAGAACCATTCACGTCCACCTATTTGAGTCCGGTTTCATGCCCCACTGTAATGTTTGGACCAAGCACGGAGAAATAGGGGTTATGATGGAAACAATGAAGAAGAAGAGGACGACGACGGCTATCCTAGCCGTGGGTTCCCTAAATACGATGATACAACAATAGGGGAAGAAGCTGAGCTGGCAATGCGGAAAGAAGCTGAAGAAGAGGCATCAGATGAGCCCGCTGATGATCTAGGTCGGGCCATTGCCGATGCAAAGAGAAACTGCGCAAGTGATCTGGAGAGGACGAAGTTGTAGTGCATGTTAGAGGATCACAAGAAATTGTTGTACCCGAATTGTGAAGCTGACAAAAAAAGTTAGGCACCACACTAGAATTGCTGCAATGGAAGGCAGAGAATGGTGTATCTGACAAGGGATTTGCAAAGTTGCTGGTAATGATAAATAATATGCTTCCAAAGGACAACGAATTGCCTGAGAGTACGTATGAAGCAAAGAAGGTTGTCTGCCCTCTAGGGTTAGAGGTGCAGAAGATACATGCATGCCCTAATGACTGCATCCTCTACTGCGGTGAGTACGAGGATTTGAACGCTTGCCCGGTATGCGGTGCATTGCGTTATAAGATCAGTCGAGATGACCCTGGTGATGTCGAGGGCGAGCGCCCCAGGAAGAAGATTCCTGCCAAGGTGATGTGGTATGCTCCTATAATACCACGGTTGAAACATTTGTTCCGAAACAAAGAGCATGCGAAGGCGATGCGGTGGCACGCAGAAGACCGTAAGAAAGAAGGAAAGTTGAGAGTACCCACCGACGGTTCGCAGTGGAGAAAAATTGAGAGAAAGTACTTGGAGGAGTTTGCAGGTGACCCAAGGAACGTATGGTTTGGTCTAAGCGCAGATGGCATTAATCCTTTTGGGGAGCAAAGCAGCAACCATAGCACGTGGCCTCTGACTCTATGTTTGTATAACCTTCCTCCTTGGTTGTGCATGAAGCGAAAGTTCATTATGATTCCAGTGCTCATCCAAGGCCCTAAGCAACCCGGCAACGACATTGATGTGTACCTAAGGCCATTAGTTGAAGAACTATTACAGCTATGGAATGGAACATGTGTACGTGCGTGGGATGAGCATGGACAGGAAGAATTTGACCTAAAGGCGTTGCTGTTTGTGACCATCAATGATTGGCCTGCTCTCAGTAACCTTTCAGGACAGACAAACAAGGGATACCGCGGATGCACGCCCTGTTTGGATGATACCGACAGTATATATTTGGAGAGTTGTAGGAAGAATGTGTACCTGGGACATCATCGATTTCTTCCGAGCAGGCATCCCGTAAGAAAGAAAGGCAAGCATTTCAAAGGTGAGGTGGATCACCGGACAAAGCCTCGCCACCGTACTAGTGCTGATGTACATGATATGGTCAAGGATTTGAAGGTAATCTTTGGAAAGGGTCCTGGCGGACAACCTGTTTCGAAGGACGCTAACGGACGCGCACCCATGTGGAAGAAGAAATCTATATTTTGGGACCTGCCATATTAGAAAGACCTAGAGGTCCGCTCCGCAATCGACGTGATGCACGTGACGAAGAATCTTTGTGTGACCCTGCTTGGCTTTTTGGGCATGTATGGGAAGACAAAAGATACACCAGAGGCATGGGAGGACCAGCAATGTATGCACAGAAAAGACGGCATACATCAGGGTCAGGCCAGCTATGCTCTTACCAAAGAAGAGAAGGAAATCTTCTTTGAATGCCTGCTCAGCATGAAGGTACCGTCTGGCTTCTCGTCAAATATAAAGGGAATAATAAATATGGCAGAGAAAAAGTTTCAGAACCTGTAGTCTCATGACTGCCACATGATTATGACGCAACTCCTTCCGGTTGCATTGAGGGGGCTTCTACCGGAAAATGTTCGATTAGCCATTGTGAAGCTATGTGCATTCCTCAATGCAATCTCTCATAAGGTAATCGATCTTGAAATCATACCAAGGTTACAGAATGATTTGGCGCAATGTCTTGTTAGTTTCGAGTTGGTGTTCCCACCATCCTTCTTCAACATAATGACGCACGTCCTAGTTCACCTTTGCGAAGAGAGTAACGTTTTGGGTCCTGTATTTCTACACAATATGTTCCCCTTTGAGAGGTTCATGGGATTCTTGAAGAAGTATGTTCATAACCGTGCTAGGCCAGAAGGAAGCATCTCGAAGGGCCATGAAAATGAGGAGGTCAATGAGTTTTGTATTGACTTTATTCCTGACCTTAAGCCGATTGGTGTTCCTGAATCGTGGCATAAGGGTAGACTGGATGGAAAAGGCATGCTAGGAGGGCATCAAATAATATGTATGGACGGGCATTCTCTCACTGAAGCACACTACACAATTCTACAGAATTCCGCCTTGGTGGCTCCGTATATGGAGGAACACAAGAATTTTCTACACTCCAAACACCCGGAGAAGTCTGACGACTGGATTACACGCGAACAAATGAGGACTTTTGCCGGTTGGTTGCAGAAATGTGCCCTGAATGATGGCGATATTCAAAATGACTTGTACTCGCTGTCCCAGTTACCATCTTCGAATATAATGACTTTCAAAGGGTACCAGATAAATGGGAATACATTTTACACGATCGCCCAAGATAAGAAGAGCACCAACCAAAACAGTGGTGTCTGCTTTGATGCAACAACCAACACGAGAAAGGAAACATATTATGGTTACATAGAGGACATATGGGAACTTAACTATGGAGGTGATTTGAAGGTCCCTTTGTTTCGGTGCAAGTGCGTTAATATGACACGAGGCGGGGTAACAGAAGACCCGCAGTACGGAATGACAATAGTGGATCTCAACAATCTTGCGTATGCACACGAACCATTCGTCCTAGCCAATGATGTGGCGCAGGTTTTTATGTGAAAGACATGTCTACCAGGCCGAGAAAAATAAAAGATAAGGAAGCGAATAGATCATACGACAAGCCAAAGCATCACATAGTTCTTTCAGGAAAAAGAAACATCCTCGGAGTGGATGACAAGACAGACATGTCAGAAGATTATGAAAAGTTTGATGAAATTACTCCATTCACAGTGAATATTGACCCGAGCATCCAGTTAAATGATGAAGATTTTCCATGGCTACGGCGCAAAGGGAGACACGCGAAGAAAAAGTTTCACACTCAAAGATCTGGGATGTGATCGGGTTCACTATCATCACTTTATTCTGTCTTTCACACCCAGGAGGGAATCTCTGTAATAGTTAGGGTAGTTATGTGTTTTGGCATTTGAAACGCGAAGAAATTTTATGTGCAAACAAATTCTTTCATGCATTTACTGATTTTTTCCAGCTAAATGACCCTGAAATTGAAAATCATTTCAAATGAACTCAGAAAAGGTTGAAAATTGGCATGGTATCATAATTTCATCCAAATAGAATGTGCAAAAAAGTAGAGAGGGTTGCGGCAAAAACTGGATGCACTTCATGTACAAAATGGACAATCTCTTTCGAAGTATCAGCGTTTCCGACGAAAACTCATCTGTTACAAAGGCATTTCATTTTTTAAATAACCTAAGCATTACCAAATTAAATATAATGATAAAACACACTAATATTAAACATAAGAAAAAAGAATCACTAGAAAATCTTTTTTCAAAGTTAAGTTATTCACAAACTAGTAATTCACACAAATTTCAAATAATTCAAAATTTAAACTATTCAAATTTGAAAACTACCGGCACTAACAGAAAGTTTGTAATTTTTTGTACCTAAAGCAAAAATATTCACAAAGAAACTCTAAATACAGCAAAACATAACTCAAAAATAAATAAAACAAAAATAAATAAAGCAAAAAATAAATAAAGCAAAGAAAATTAAGAAAATAAAAAAGCCCGCCTACTAGGCCAAGCGGCCTGCATACGACTAGAAACACAACCTTTTGTTGGGCTAGGATGCAGGCCCGCAAAGGCCCAGTAGGCCCACAGGGCAGCACAGAACAGGTAGGCCCAGTAGGCCTGCTTAGGAGAGGAGCTCGAGAGAGCTACCGCACTAGGGCTTATAAACCAGTGCGGTAGCCCCTCGACTAGCGAGGTGGGACTAAACTTTCCGCACCGCACTGCGCCAGCTCACCCCCTTTAGTACCAGGTCGTGGCACCAACCGGTACTAAAGACCCCCCCCCCCTTAGTACCGGTTGGTGCCACGACCCGGTACTAAAGGGGGGGCGCTTCCCGCCGCTTGGCCTGGCCAAAACAGACCTTTAGTACCGGTTGATGGCTCCAACCGGTACTAAAGGTCCATCCTATATATACAATAGTTGAAAAAAATTCACTTTCCCTCTCTGTTTCTTCCCTTTGTTTCCTCCCTCTGTCGCGCCGCCTTGCCCCGATCGACGCCGTCCCCGTCGACGTCGCCGACCCCGCCCCTCGT
>NC_041391.1:569564291-569586284 GCF_002162155.2 Triticum dicoccoides
CACACACACACACACACACTACACACACACACACATTAGTTTGTTTGTTATAAATTTTTCTGTTTTTTAGTTATAAAAATGTTAGAAATTATTTTGTTTTTAGTTATATAAATATTAGAAATGTTAGTTATATAGAAATGTTATTAAAAATTTCTGTTTTTTAGTTATAGAAATATTTATAGAAATGTTAGCAATTTTTCTGTTTTTTAGTTATATAAATATTAGAATTGTTATAGAAATGTTAGTTATATAATCAGGAAATTTTAGAATTAGTTTTAGTTAGATGAATTAGATTAATGTCAAATTGTTAGAATTTGCATATATATTGAATTTTAGTTATCACAATCCAATCATTTAAAAAATGGTACTTTTTGCGGGCATATAGTATTTGTTCTCAACGATATGCCCGGCCCGCATCCTCGCCGTCGACCCGTTCGCGACGACATCCTGCTTCAGAGGACCCATGTCCGGGACTGGGCTCCGCCGGGCTGGCACTGGGAGGTGCTACCTGGAGGGGCGCGCCGCTTGGTGAGGAACTCGACCTCGGGTCCCGTCGTCGACCCTGATGTCCTTTGGTGGCGTTTGCGTGGGCCACATTCGGTGCAGAGGGAGCCGGCACCGTCGGAGGTGGTGCGTCGCCGTGTCAGGGAGGATGACGAGCACGTCCATCGCTACATGGCTGCTATGAACGTCGGGTTCTCCAATACTTGGCAGGTTCTTTTGGCAGATGACCGGAGATATGATCCTGTGACGGTTCCTTCTCTTTGGGTGTCCACTGCCCGTGCCCCAGGGACCGCGAGTGGCCTAGATTCTTCTATAGTACTCGATCTTTATTAGGTACCTAGCCAATGATGTATTCGATATGTAATATTCGAGATGTTGTATTCGAGATTATATATATTAAGACGATGATGTGTTCGAGATTATATATTCAAGACGATGTATTCGAGATTCAGTTTTTCCTTATTGATTGCATCAATGCATTGTAATTTGAATACTAATTAAATTGTTTTATATTTCTTCTGTATTAGTTAAGTAAAAGCTATGGCGGACAATACCGGCAAATAGAGAGAAGAGGAATTGTTCGACATCATACGCAGCCCTCACAGGCTAGATGATCTGAATGAAGCAGATGACGGCTCCCAATATCTAAACAATACCGGAGAGGGTGATGAAAATATATTCGATCTCGACGACCGAGATGATGAAGTCATGAACTATGATTATGATTACGATGACACAGACAATGTTTGTGATGACACCGACAATGCTGATCTTCAAATAACAAAGACTACCGGCGAGGTATATTTATATAAGCATGCATCATGGTGATCATCACATGTTTTTTTATTGAAGATATATTAACGAATTGATCTTTCTTCTTTCAGCCCTCCGGATCGAGCAAATCTCCTTCTACAGACAGTAGGACAAAGCGAGGCCCGGGCAGATTGTTGAAGGATGGTGTAAAGTACAACATCGAATCCACCAAACCTAGTGGCGAACCCCTCGCGCCTAAGAACGTTGCAGACAAGTGGACTCGTCAGTGCGGAGTTCTTGTGAAGCACAAACTCCCGATCTCCATTCAAGAATGGAAAGAGCCAAAGACTAAACGTCCAGGTGTTACTTGGGTCAAAGACAAAGCCAAAAAAGACCTTTGGAAATCTCTGATGGAACATTTCACCCTACCAGATCAATTCACTGAAGCAGATGTGGAGAAAGTCAAGAGCGCTGCTCTTAAGAAGATGGTAATTGCATTCAACACCCACAAGAAAACTGTATGGGCCAACTACCTCGCTGCAGAAAGGAAGACTCCAGAATTCACGGGAACACTGGAGAAGCAAAGAGAACACTAGGACGATTTTGTGACCTTCAAGGATTCAGAATTCTCTAAGGAACGGTCGATGAAAACAAGACAAATGCCGCAAAAAAGACACAGTTCCATAGGCTGGGTCCAGGTGGCTACGCGGTGGGATTGCCTAAGTGGGATAAGTATGAGCAAGACATGGAGGATGCAGGGGTCACTCCGGTTACTAGGAACTGCCCCCCAAGGTGCAGAACTTGGTTCTACGCACATGGGGGGCGTTGGACCAGAAGACAGGCGAAGTTTCACGGAAGGCAAATCTAAAAGGAGCCGAACAAAAGATACTTGACGCAATAGAAGAAGCTCGAAGGGGGGTGTTCACGCCCAACAGAGAGAACGACGAGCTTACGCGCGCCCTGGGAAATCCTGAACACCCGGGAAGAACACGAGGCAAGGGCGTTATTCCCTGGTATGAGGGCTTTTCAGAATGAAACGAGGACTACAGGACCCGTGCAAGAAGGAATATGGAGGAGGAGAAGAAAAAGGAAGATGGAGGAGGAGCAGAGGAAGCAGGACGCAGAACGCCTTCAAGGCCTAGAAGCAAGGCACGCGGACCTGGCACTCAAATTCCAGCAGTAGCAGATCGACTCACTTAGCCAGGAAAGGGAGTCTCAGCAGCGGCAACAGCAAGCGGATGATCGTCTAGCATTGGATAGCACCGTTCCATCCATGCCGAGAAGCAGCGTTGGTTCTGCCCCAGGCGACACACTGTTGGATACATACCCTGTGGATGACATCATAGAGAACACTAACTATGAGCTACACTCCAAAATGAAGAACATATCCATGAAGGTGGCGGATGGCGTTTCTTTTACAATTACCCCCGAAGCAACCTTCCATTGCATCCCGATTCCAGAGGGCTATGCTCGTGTCTTGGTTGATGAAGTGGTGGACCCATATTCAGGGCTACAGCTTGAAATTCTTGGAGGTGAAGACGAGCGCACACTGGGAGAGGCCATACATCGTATCATCCTATGGAGAAAGGATTGCATCATCTTTCGAAGTCCACCGACACCGTGTCGTCTGCCAACTCCTCCTCGAAGTCCGCCACCGAGTCAGCAGACTCCCGCTCCTCCAAGTCCACGAACGCGTGAGCTGACTCCTCCTCGAAGTCCGCCACCTCCTCCAAGTCCCCGAACACGTGAGCTGACTCCTCTTGTTTCAAGTCCGCCACAGCGTCATGCCACTTCTCCGGTTTCAAGTCCGGCACCGTGTCAGGCCACACCTCCTGCTTCAAGTCCGGCACATCGTCAAGCCACTTCTCCTGGTCCAACTCAGCCACGTCAGCCATCTCCACCGTCTTAGCAATCGCAAAAAAGACAAGCCGCAGCTATGGTGCATAGCGGTACGAGTCGAGGTAGTTCGGGAAGTACAGGTGGAGACAAGCGATATAAATATGGTCCAAGCCTCGCTCCTCTTCCTCAGAGGCCTTACGACATGACTAAGGAGCAAAACGCAGCCATAGTGCATGCCCAAGTGGACGCCCATTTTGCACCGAAACCGGCACCACCGCCAAAGGAGAAAGTGTCTGAGAAAACAATTGACCACTTCATTCGTATGGCTAGAGAACCAGCTCCCAAGCCTGTTGACTCGGACTATGAGCGCCAAATCAGGAAACTACATCGAGAACGGCTAAAGAAGGAAGCAAGCTCGAGCTCGAGCCAACAAGCAGCGGGCCAAAAATGCGGGAAAACCGTTCCCCAGCTGGGAGAACAGGCGGCGCAATCGATCCCCCCGCTTGTTGTGCCAACAACACATGAGAGGAGGCCACGCGCCCAATATTATTGTGGGTAAACCGTTAAAGCTCCCCAGCTAGGCGATGTGGTAATAACGGAGGAGCATATAATGCAGGCTGAAATGCTCAAGATCTCTGTTGGACAACTCCTCAAAATTGAGCCCATGTCTCCGCTTAGAGAGGAGGAAATAAAATGGAAATATGTCCGGGGCCAACCTTTGGTCAAGCCAGACAAGGTCAAGAACCTCCCAACGAGAATGTATGAATTGCATCAATGGTACATGAACATTACCAAGATTTCCAATCGAGAGTCCCTCATGGTGAATGTCAAGAAGGAGCATTACTACCATGAGAAAGCTCTGTGCATTGAGTATTCAGAACTATTTCAGTTATACAATCAAGACGCACTCGACAAATATCTCGTCAGTTGCTATTGTCTGTAAGTGATTTCTTTCTGTAATATTTGATCAATCATTACATGTAATTATCCTCACTATATATTCTTTTTTGTGGTATTATATGTTGGGGAACGTTGCATAAAATAAAAAAATTCCTACGTTCACCAAGATCAATCTATGAGTTCATCTAGCAACGAGAGAGAGATATGCATCTACATACCACTTGTAGATCGCGTGCGGAAGCGTTCAAGAGAACGGGGTTGAGGGAGTCGTTCTCGTCGTGATCCTATCACCGGAGATCCTAGCACCGAACGGACGGCACCTTCGCGTTCAACACACGTACGGTCAGCATGACGTCTCCTCCGTCTTGATCCAGCAAGGGGGAAGGAGAGGTTGATGAAGATCCAGCAGCACGACGGCGTGATGTTGGATGCAGCAGGAGTCCGGCAGGGCTTCGCCAAGCAACTACGGGAGGAGGAAGAGGTGTAGCAGGGGGAGGGAGGCGCCAAGACTCAGGGTATGGCTGCCCTCCCTCCCCCCCCTCCTTTATATAGGCCCCCTGGGGGGGCGCCGGCCTTGGAGATGGGAATCTCCCAAGGGGGCGGCGGCCAGGGGGTGGAGTGCCCCCCAAGGCAAGTGGTGCGCCCCCCACCCTAGGGTTTCCAACCCTAGGCGCAGGGGGGCCCAAGGGGGGGCGCACCAGCCCACTAGGGGCTGGTTCCCCTCCCACCTCAGCCCACGGGGCCCTCCGGGATAGGTGGCCCCACCCGGTGGACCCCCGGGACCCTTCCGGTGGTCCTGGTACAATACCGGGTGACCCCGAAACTTTCCCGATGGCCGAAACAGCATTTCCTATATATAATTCTTTACCTCTGGACCATTCCGGAACTCCTCGTGACGTCCGGGATCTCATCCGAGACTCTGAACAACATTCGGTTTGCTGCATACTCATATTCATACAACCCTAGCGTCACCGAACCTTAAGTGTGTAGACCCTACGGGTTCGGGAGACATGCAGACATGACCGTGACGGCTCTCCGGTCAATAACTAACAGCGGGATCTGGATACCCATGTTGACTCCCACATACTCCTCGATGATCTCATCGGATGAACCACGATGTCAAGGATTCAAGCAACCCCGTATACTATTCCCTTTGTCAAACGGTATGTTACTTGCCCGAGATTCGATCGTCGGTATCCCAATACCTCGTTCAATTTCGTTACCGGCAAGTCAGTTTACTCGTACCGTAATGCATGATCCTGTGACCAGACACTTGGTCACTTTGAGCTCATTATGATGATGCACTACCGAGTGGGCCCAGTGATACCTCTCCGTTATACGGAGTGACAAATCCCAGTCTCGATCCGTGTCAACCCAACAGACACTTTCAGAGATACCTGTAGTGCACCTTTATAGTCACCCAGTTACATTGTGACGTTTGGTACACCCAAAGCACTCCTACAGTATCCAAGAGTTACACGATCTCATGGTCTAAGGAAAAGATACTTGACATTGGAAAAGCTCTAGCAAACGAACTACACGATCTTTGTGCTATGCTTAGGATTGGGTCTTGTCCATCACATCATTCTCCTAATGATGTGATCCCATTATCAACAACATCCAATGTCCATAGTCAGGAAACCATGACTATCTGTTGATCAACGAGCTAGTCAACTAGAGGCTCACTAGGGACATGTTGTGGTCTAAGTATTCACACGTGTATTACGATTTCCGGATAATACAATTATAGCATGAATAAAAGACAACTATCATGAACAAACAAATATAATAATAATCCTTTTATTATTGCCTCTAGGGCATATTTCCAACAGTCTCCCACTTGCACTAGAGCCAATAATCTAGTTACGTTGTGATGAATCGAACACCCATACAGTTCTGGTGTTGATCATGTTTTGCTCGCGGAAGAGGTTTAGTCAACGAATCTGCGACATTCAGATCCGTATGTACTTTGCAAATATCTAGGTCTCCATCTAGAACATTTTCACGGATGGAGTTTAAATGACGCTTGATGTGCCTGGTCTTCTTGTGAAACCTGGGCTCCTTGGCAAGGGAAATAGCTCAAGTGTTGTCACAAAAGAGTGTGATTGGCCCCGATGCATTGGGTATGACTCCTAGATCGGTGGTGAACTCCTTCATCCATATTGCTTCATGCGCTGCCTCCGAGGCTGCCATGTACTCCGCTTCACATGTAGATCCCGCCACGACGCTCTGCTTGCAACCGCACCAGCTTACTGCTCCACGATTCAACATATACATGTATCCGGTTTGTGACTTAGAGTCATCCAGATCTTTGTCGAAGCTAGCGTCGACGTAACCCTTTACGACGAGCTCTTTGTCACCACCATAAACGAGAAACATGTCCTTTGTCCTTTTCAGGTACTTTAGGATATTCTTGACCGCTGTCCAGTGTTCCTTGCCGGGATTACTTTGGTACGTACCTATCAAACTTACGGCAAGGTTTACATTTGGTCTGGTACACAGCATGGCATACATAATAGATCCTATGGCTGAGGCATAGGGGATGACACTCATCTCTTCTTTATCTTTTGCCGTGGTCGGGCATTGAGCCGAGCTCAATCTCACACCTTGCAATACAGGCAAGAACCCTTTCTTGGACTGATCCATTTTGAACTTCTTCAAAATCTTATCAAGGTATGTGCTTTGTGAAAGACCTATGAGGCGTCTCGATCTATCCCTATAGATCTTGATGCCTAATATGTAAGCAGCTTCTCCAAGGTCCCTTCATTGAAAAACACTTATTCAAGTAGGCCTTAATGCTGTCCAAGAATTCTATATCATTTCCCATCAAAAGTATGTCATCTACATATAATATGAGAAATGCTACAGAGCTCCCACTCACTTTCTTGTAAACGCAGGCTTCTCCATAAGTCTGCATAAACCCAAACGCTTTGATCATCTCATCAAAGCGAATGTTCCAACTCCGAGATGCTTGCACCAGCCCATAAATGGATCACTGGAGCTTGCATACTTTGTTAGCATTCTTAGGATCGACAAAACCTTCCGGCTGCATCATATACAACTCTTCCTTAAGATAACCGTTAAGGAATGCCGTTTTGACGTCCATCTGCCATATCTCATAATCATAGTATGCGGCAATTGCTAACATGATTCGGACGGAATTAAGCTTCGCTACGGGAGAGAAAGTCTCATCATAGTCAACCCCTTGAACTTGTCGATAACCCTTAGCAACAAGTCGAGCTTTATAGATGGTGACATTACCATCCGCATCCGTCTTTTTCTTAAAGATCCATTTGTTTTCTATCGCTCGCCGATCATCGGGCAAGTCAGTCAAAGTCCATACTTTATTTTCATACATGGATTCTATCTCGGACTAAATGGCTTCTAGCCATTTGTTGGAATCTGGGCCCGCCATCGCTTCTTCATAGTTCGAAGGTTCACCGTTGGCTAACAACATGATTTCCAAGACAGGGTTGCCATACCACTCTGGTGTGGAACGTGTCCTCGTGGACCTACGAAGTTCAGTAGCAACTTGATCTGAAGTACCTTGATCATCATCATTAATTTCCTCTCCAGTCGGTGTAGGTACCACAAGAACATTTTCCTGAGCTGCACTACTTTCCGGTTCAAGAGGTGGTACTTCATCGAGTTCTACTTTCCTCCCACTTACTCCTTTCGAGAGAAACTCTTTTTCCAGAAAGGATCCGTTCTTGGCAACAAAGATCTTGCCTTCGATCTAAGGTAGAAGGTATACCCAATGGTTTCCTTAGGGTATCCTATGAAGACGCATTTTTCTGACTTGGGTTCGAGCTTTTCAGGTTGAAGTTTCTTGACATAAGCATCGCATCCCCAAACTTTTAGAAATGACAGCTTAGGTTTCTTCCCAAACCATAATTCCTACGGTGTCGTCTCAACGGATTTAGACGGTGCCCTATTTAAAGTGAATGTAGCTGTCTCTAGAGCGTAACCCCAAAATGATAGCGGTAAATTGGTAAGAGACATCATAGATCGCACCATATCCAATAGAGTGCGATTACGACGTTCAGACACACCGTTACGCTGAGGTGTTCCAGGCGGCGTGAGTTGTGAAACGATTCCACATTTCCTTAAGTGTGTACCAAATTCGTGACTTAAATATTCTCCTCCACGATCTAATCGTAAGAATTTTATCTTTTGGTCACGTTGATTCTCTACTTCATTCTGAAATTCCTTGAACTTTTCAAAGGTCTCAGACTTGTGTTTCATCAAGTAGACATACCCATATCTACTTAAGTCATCAGTGAGAGTGAGAACATAACGATATCCTCCGCGAGCCTCAACACTCATTGGACCACACACATCAGTATGTATGATTTCCAATAAGTTGGTTGCTCGCTCCATAGTTCCGGATAATGGAGTCTTGGTCATTTTGCCCATAAGGCATGGTTCGCATGTGTCAAATGATTCATAATCGAGAGACTCTAAAAGTCCATCAGCATGGAGCTTGTTCATGCGCTTGACACCAATGTGACCAAGGCGGCAGTGCCACAAGTATGTGGGACTATCGTTATCAACTTTACATCTCTTGGTATTCACACTATGAATATGTGTAACATTACGTTCGAGATTCATTAAGAATAAACTATTGACCATCGGGGCATGACCATAAAACATATCTTTCATATAAATAGAACAACCATTATTCTCGGATTTAAATGAGTAGCCATCTCGTATTAAACGAGATCCAGATACAATGTTCATGCTCAAACTTGGCACTAAATAACAATTATTGAGGTTTAAAACTAATCCCGTAGGTAAATGTAGAGGTAGCGTGCCAACGGCGATCACATCGACCTTGGAACCATTCCCGACACGCATCGTCACCTCGTCCTTCGCCAGTCTCCGCTTATTACGAAGCTCCTGTTGTGAGTTACAAATATGAGCAACGGCACTGGTATCAAATACCCAGGAGTTACTATGAGTACTGGTAAGGTACACATCAATTACATGTATATCGCATATACCTTTAGTGTTACCGGCCTTCTTGTCCGCTAAGTATTTGGGGCAGTTCCACTTCCAGTGACCCTTCCCTTTGCAATAAAAGCACTCAGTCTCAGGCTTGGGTCCATTCTTTGACTTCTTCCCGGCAACTGGCTTACCGGGCACGGCAACATCCTTGTCGTCCTTCTTGAAGTTCTTCTTACCCTTGCCCTTCTTGAACTTAGTGGTCTCATTGACCATCAACACTTGATGTTCTTTCTTGATTTCAACCTCTGCTGACTTCAGCATTGAAAATACTTCAGGAATGGTCTTCACAATACCCTGCATATTGTAGTTCATCACAAAGCTCTTGTAGCTCGGTGGGAGCGACTGAAGGATTCTGTCAATGACCACCTCGTCCGGGAGGTTGATCTCCAGCTAGGACAGGCGGTTGTGCAACCCAGACATTTTGAGTATGTGCTCACTGACAGAACTGTTTTCCTCCATCTTACAACTACAGAACTTGTCGGAGACTTCATATCTCTCGACCCGGGCATGAGCTTGAAAAACCATTTTCAGCTCCTCGAACATCTCATATGCTCCGTGTTGCTCAAAATGCTTTTGGAGCCCCGGTTCTAAGCTGTAAAGTATGCCGCACTGAACGAGGGAGTAATCATCATCACGTGACTGCCAAGCGTTCATAACGTCTTGGTTCTCTGGGATGGGTGCTTCACCTAGCGGTCCTTCTAGGACATATGCTTTCTTGGCTGCTATGAGGATGATCCTCAGGTTCCGGACCCAGTCCGAATAGTTGCTGCCATCATCTTTCAGCTTGGTTTTCTCTAGGAACGCGTTGAAGTTCATGTTGACATGAGCGTTGGCCATTTGATCTACAAGACATATTTTGCAAAGATTTTAGACTAAGTTCATGATAATTAAGTTCATCTAATCAAATTATTTAATGAACTCCCACTCAGATTCACATCCCTCTAGTCATCTAAGTGTTACACGATCCGAGTTGACTATGCTGTGTCTGATCATCACGTGAGACGGACTAGTCATCATCGGTGAACATCTCCATGTTGATCGTATCTTCCATACGACTCATGTTCGACCTCTCGGTCTCTTGTGTTCCGAGGCCATGTCTGTACATGCTAGGCTCGTCAAGTTAACCCTAAGTGTTTTTGCATGTGTAAAACTGTCTTACACCCATTGTATGTGAACATAAGGATCTATCACACCCGATCATCACGTGGTGCTTCGAAACGACGAACTTTAGCAACGGCGCACAGTTAGGGGGAACACTTTCTTGAAATTATTATAAGGGATCATCTTATTTACTACCGCCGTTCTAAGTAAACAAGATGCATAAAACATAATAAACATCACATGCAATTATATAAAGTAGTGACATGATATGGCCAATATCATATAGCTCCTTCGATCTCCATCTTCGGGGCTCCATGATCATCTTCGTCTCCGGCATGACACCATGATCTCCATCATCATGATCTCCATCATCGTGCCTCCATGAAGTTGCTCGCCAACTATTACTTCTACTACTATAGCTAACGGTTTAGCAATAAAGTAAAGTAATTACATGGTGTTAAATCATTGACACACAGGTCATACAATAATTAAGACAACTCCTATGGCTCCTGCCGGTTGTCATACTCATCGACATGCAAGTCGTGATTCCTATTACAAGAATATGATCTCATACATCACAATATATCATTCATCATTCATCACAACTTCTGGCCATATCACATCACATGACAATTGCTGCAAAAACAAGTTAGATGTCCTCTAATTTACGTGGCTGCAATTAGGTTCTAGCAAGAACGTTTTCTTACCTACGAATAACCACAACGTGATTTTGTCAACTTCTATTTACCCTTCATAAGGACCCTTTTCATCGAATCCGCTCCAACTAAAGTAGGAGAGACAGACACCCGCTAGCCACCTTATGCAACTAGTGCATGTCAGTCGGTGGAACCTGTCTCACGTAAGCGTACGTGTAAGGTCAGTCCGGGCCGCTTCATCCCAAAATACCGCTGAAGCAAGAAAAGACTAGTAGTGGCAAGCAAGTTGACAAGATCTACGCCCACAACAGATTTGTGTTCTACTCGTGCAATAGAGAACTACGCATAGACCTAGCTCATGATGCCACTGTTGGGGAACGTTGCATAAAATAAAAAATTTCCTACGTTCACCAAGATCAATCTATGAGTTCATCTAGCAACGAGAGAGAGAGATGCATCTACATACCACTTGTAGATCGCGTGCGGAAGCGTTCAAGAGAACGGAGTTGAGGGAGTCGTTCTCGTCGTGATCCTATCACCGGAGATCCTAGCATCGAACGGACGGCACCTCCGCGTTCAACACACGTACGGTCAGCGGGACGTCTCCTCCGTCTTGATCCAGCAAGGGGGAAGGAGAGGTTGATGAAGATCCAGCAGCACGACGGCGTGGTGGTGGATGCAGCAGGACTCCGGCAGGGCTTCGCCAAGCAACTGTGGTAGGAGGAAGAGGTGTAGCAGGGGGAGGGAGGTGCCAAGACTCAGGGTACGGCTGCCCTCCCTCCCCCCTCCTTTATATAGGCCCCCTGGGGGAGCCCCGGCCCTGGAGATAGGAATCTCCCAAGGGGGCGGCGCCAGCGGGTGGAGTGCCCCCCAAGGCAAGTGGTGCCCCCCCCACCCTAGGGTTTCCAACCCTAGGCGTAGGGGGGCCCAAGGGGGGGCGCACCAGCCCACCAGGGGCTGGTTCCCCTCCCACCTCAGCCAACGGGGCCCTCCGGGATAGGTGGCCCCACCCGATGGACCCCCGGGACCCTTCCGGTGGTCCCGGTACAATATCGGGTGACCCTGAAACTTTCCCGATGGCCGAAACAGCACTTCATATATATAATTCTTTACCTCAGGACCATTCCGGAACTCCTCGTGACATCCGGGATCTCATCCGGGACTCTGAACAACATTCAGTTTGCTGCATACTCATATTCATACAACCCTAGCGTCACCGAACCTTAAGTGTGTAGACCCTATGGGTTCGGGAGACATGCAGACATGACCGAGACGGCTCTCCGGTCAATAACCAACAGCGGGATCTGGATACCCATGTTGGCTCCCACATACTCCTCGATGATCTCATCGGATGAACCATGATGTAGAGGATCCAAGCAACCCCGTATACTATTCCCATTGTCAAACGATATGTTACTTGCCCGAGATTCGATCGTCGGTATCCCAATACCTCATTCAATTTCGTTACCGGCAAGTCACTTTACTCGTACCGTAATGCATGATCCCGTGACCAGAGACTTGGTCACTTTGAGCTCATTATGATGATGCACTACCGAGTGGGCCCAGTGATACCTCTCCGTTATACGGAGTGACAAATCCCAGTCTCGATCCGTGTCAACCCAACAAACACTTTCGGAGATACCTGTAGTGCACCTTTATAGTCACCCAGTTACGTTGTGACGTTTGGTACACCCAAAGCACTCCTACAGTATCCGGGAGTTACACGATCTCATGGTCTAAGGAAAAGATAGTTGACATTGGAAAAGCTCTAGCAAACGAACTACACGATCTTTGTGCTATGCTTAGGATTGGGTCTTGTCCATCACATCATTCTCCTAATGATGTGATCCCGTTATCAACAACATCCAATGTCCATAGTCAAGAAACCATGACTATCTGTTGATCAACGAGCTAGTCAACTAGAGGCTCACTAGGGACATATTCTGGTCTAAGTATTCACACGTGTATTACGATTTCCGGATAATACAATTATAGCATGAATAAAAGACAACTATCATGAACAAAGAAATATAATAATAATCCTTTTATTATTGCCTCTAGGGCATATTTCCAACATTATATGCAGGATGAAGATGTATGAAATGAAAAAATCTGGACGCTATGGCATTGGATTCATTGACCAAAATACCATTAATGAGTACACATGGAATCTTGCAACTTCTAAAGCAAGTGTAGAGGAAAGCATGCTAGAGTTCTTGAAGCGCCTCAATACCAATAAAGATATACTACTTCCTTACAACTTCCTATGAGTTAATACAAATTCTATTTTTGCTTACTAGCTAGCTAGATGTTAATAATTAAGTGTATACGGTTTACGATAGTTGATTAATTTTATGCACATGCCCGCTTAATTAAGACATGCAAACCTGTGTGCATGCAGTTTTCACTGGATCTTGTTAGTCATTAAAGTTGACAAAGCAATAGTTGAAGTACTTGACTCGCTACTTAAAGAAGATAAAGACTACACCATCATGAATGGGATAGTCAACAGGTAATTTCAATCATTATTAACTATATATCGGCCTATTATTAGTTCATCATTTCCTGATATGAACTATTTAATAACCCCTTTATTGATTTTCTTTGCCAGCGGGCAGGGCTTGGGCAAAGTTCATCAAGGTGAATCTAGGCAAATGGCCAAAAAAGTTGTTTTGGCATCGACCAAGGGTAAGTAATTAAGTAGTACTAGCTGGCTAGCCATCTCTTTAATTCTTGTTTCAATACCATTAATTAATTATCATGCTTGATTAATCATTATCTGATTCAATTCCATTCTCGTAAAGGCCCTGAAACAGGCGTCGGGGAATGATCTGTGTGCATTCTACGTTTGCGAGAACATTCGCATGATGTCGTCCAAAAGGAGCAGATCTCAAAGATAGGACTGGGTACGTTGTCAGAACTCTATTCACACCATTATCGATATCTTGTAACACAACTAATACACATGCATATTGATCTCCTTCTTAATAGTTAAGAGAGGTGCGGGATAAGCTCCTACCAACGGACGGCATACTAGCACTTCAAGAGGAAGTAGCCGGATTTTTGCTCGACCAGGTCATAGATCCCAAAGAAGAATACTATTACCCGCTACCGCCCTCATGAACCACTTGTCATCGTGCTCCGAAGGCACCAAGGCAACATGTAGGAGAAATTGTATATGTATATACATGTGTATGTGCGAATAGTTATTGTGTTGGCTGTGAGACATTCGATGATATTATATATATATATATATATATATATATATATATATATGCGGTTCTACTTACGAGAAAATCTATTTATATATAAGCATAACGTGTACAATTTGTAGTATCGTGAAATACCAGCAAACAAAAAAGAATTAAATGGAAAATAAAGCCAAATTGAAAACACAAATTAAAGCAATTTTTTTAAAAAAAACACCCAAACATTTAGTACCGGTTGGTGTTACCAACCGGTACTAATGTCCTACACGCACTCAGGCCTGGCTCGTGCCACGTGGTGGCTCTTTAGCGCCGGTTCATGTTGAACCGGTACTAAAGGAGTGGGACCTTTAGTCCCCACTCTTTAGTGCCGGTTGGCGAACCGGCACTAAAGGCCGTCACGAACCGGCACTAAAGGCCGGTTCTACACTAGTGAACCACCACCAGCGCGACCTCGGGCAACGAGATCCATCGACTAACACATCAGATCGAGCACGGCCAGGGCAAGGTCCGCACCTCGCACGCAAGCCTGCACCGCCCCTGACGCTCGCACTGGCATGCTGCGCCCACCGCACCTGCCTGGCGCCCCGGCGCGGGACGCTGCCTGCTCGCCGAGCGGACCGTACCTGCCAACGCCAGCTCGCCGCACCTGCCTAGCGCCCCGATGCCCGCTCGCCGCGCGCGCCGCGCCCACCACGCCTGCTCGTCGCTCATGCAACGCCCCCGCGCCTCTCCTTGGCCGAGCGGCCCCGCACCGCCATGTCCTTGCAAGAGGGAAGAAGAGGAAGGCCCTGCCGTCGCCGACGCCACGCGGGCTTTGCCCGGCTGCACTTGTCGGCGGCGGCGAGGGGAGGGGGGTGAATCTGGGGGAGGCTGGTGCGGCAGCTAGGGTTTCGCCTGGGTCGCCCGCGGGGTGGGGCGACATGAGCCACTTGAATACCCGTAGACGGCTGCTTCTGCTACTAGCTAAGTGCCATATGGGTTTTGGGTTTTTTAGTTTGGTTGTTTTTTTTGTTATTGGTTGGGCTTAGGTGTTGTTGCACTAAACAGAAAAAAAAGATGAACATAAAAACATTGGTGGTTCTCTGCTTCTGGCTACAGCTTGTCCCATGCCATGACTAGGCTACATTAGAGTTTGACGTGTTTGAACCATTGCATGTGGCTTGATGAATGAAAGCATGAATAATTTGGTAAAACAGTGGATCTCCTTGGCGAAAGTATGAGGCACCTTGATGTAGAGCTCGCGAGAAATATTGTGATCTTTTCCTGTTTCTTCTATAAACTATTTGGTGAAATAAAAAATTATTTGCAAATTTTAAAAGTCCATGAATTAGAAAAGAATAGGAAATTTGAAAAATTCCATGAATTAGATAAGTCATCGAATACAAAAATATGTTCGTGAAAAAATGTCGAAAAATTTGGAAAAACTTCATTGGTTTTTTAAAACAATAAAACATGAATTTGGAAAAGTTCATGATTTGTAAGACAACTATTAATTTTAAGAAAATGTTCATGATTTTTAAAAAAAATATTTTTCAAATGTGGACATACAACTGGCTGGCAACTCTTCTCCTACCCCTAATTGCAGTCCCGCTGAAGCGATGCAGTTGCGTGTCGAAGGTGAACTTGCAACTGAGCCAAAAAGGGGTCAGCCTAATTGCTTGTTGGAGGTGGACTTGTAACTAGGATAAAAAGGGGTCGAGCCCAGTTGCTCGTCGATGGTGGACTTGCAACATGGACTATAATGAGTGGGGCCCCCAGTTGCGTATCGAGGGTGGAGTTGTAGCTGGGGTAAAAGCGGGCCGCTCTCCTCCCCCGGTTGAGTATCGAGAGTGGACTTGTAACTGGGACAAAAAATGCTTGATCTCTTGGTTGCATATCGAGGGGGGGGGGACTTGCAACTGGGACAAAAAAAGTAGGACCCCCAATTGCATGTCAGGGGTGTCGTTGGACTTGCAAGTAAGACAAAAATGGCTTGGTCTCCAGTTGCATGTCAAATGTGGACTTGCGACTGGGATAGGAAAAAGGTTCCCCCTAATTGCATGTCTAGGGTAAAGTTACAACTAGGACAAAAAAGGTCGCTCCCCCTGTTACGAGTCAAGGATGGACTTGCAACAGGGACAAAAAAAGGTCGGCTCTCGGTTGCGAGTTGAGGATGGATTTGCAACTAGGACAAAAAAATGTTGTGCCACAGTTGCGAATCGAGGATGGGATTGCAACTGGGACAAAAAAGACCAGTCCCCGGTTGCGAGTTGGGGACAGACTTACAACTGGAACAAAAAAAAGATCAGGCTACAGTTACGAGTCAAGGGTGGGATTGCAACTAGGACAAAAAAAGGTCGGACCCTAGTTGTGAGTCGATGGTAGACTTGCAACCAGGACAAAAAACGACCCGACCCTAGTTGCGAGTTGAGAATGGACTTGCAACTGTGACAAAAAGAAAGTAGGGACACGGTCAACGGTAGTATAGATAAATAACAAAAATTGGGAATGTGTTGGTATTTTAACTCTACTTGTCGACCCAACAACTGGAAACTGGGACTCACAATTGGTTAATCAAACGTTCTAGGAAGTGTATGTCCAGAGAATACTTGCTATACCCTTGCTTGTACTTGAAATGTCAGATTTCATTGCCTCAGATCCCACCAAGAATGGAATCTTTTTGGTACGATCTGCTTACCAAGTGGAATGGAATGCTCAATTGTTGGGGAACGTGGTAATTTCAAAAAATTTCCTACGATCACGCAAGATCTATCTAGGAGATGCATAGCAACAAGAGGGAAGAGTGTGTCCACGTACCCTCGTAGATCGAAAGCGGAAGCGTTTCAATAACGTGGTTGATGTAGTCAAACTTCTTCGCGATCCAACCGATCTAAGTACCGAACATACGACACCTCCGCGTTCAGCACACGTTCAGCTCGATGATGTCCCTCGTACTCTTGATCCAGTTGAGGACGAGGGTGAGTTCCGTCAGCATGACGGTGTGGCGACGGTGATGATGATGTTACCGGCGCAGGGCTTCGCCTAAGGACTATGATGGTATGATCGAGGTGTGTAACTGTGGAGGCGGCACCGCACACGGTTAAGAGAAACTTGTGTTTTCTAGGGTGCCCCCTGCCCCCATATATAAAGGAGGGAGGGGGAGGCCGGCCGGACCTATGGCACGCCCCAAGAGGAGGAGTCCTACTAGGACTTCCTAGCCCTAGTAGGATTCCCCTCCAAGGAAGAGAGGGGGAAGGAAAGGAGAGGGAGAGGGAGTAGGAAAGGGGGGGGCGCCGCCCCCCTTCCCTTGTCCAATTCGGACTCAAGGGGGGGCGTGGCCAGCCCTCCTGCGGCCCTCCTCTCTCTCTAGTAAGGCCCATGGTGGCCCATTAGTTCCCCCGGGGGGTTCCGGTAACCTTTCCGCACTCCAGTTTTACCCGAAACTTCCCGGAACACTTCCAGTGTCTGAATAACATGGTCCAATATATGAATCTCTATGTCTTGACCATTTCGAGACTCCTCGTCACGTCCGTGATCTCATCCGGAACTCCGAACAAACTTCGGTCATCAAAAACACATACCTCATAATACATATCGTCATCGAACATTAAGCGTGCGGACCTTACGGGTTCGAGAACTATGTAGACATGACCGAGACACATCTCTTGTCAATAACCAATAGAGGAACCTAGATGCTCATATTGGCTCCTATATATTTTACGAAGATCTTTATCGGTCAAACCGCATAACAACATATGTTGTTCCCTTTGTCATCGGTATGTTACTTGCCCGAGATTCGATCGTCGGTATCACTATACCTAGTTCAATCTCGTTACCGGCAAGTCTCTTTACTTGTTCCATAACACTTCATCCTGCAATTAACTCATTAGTTACATTGCTTGCAAGGCTTATAGTGATGAGCATTACCGTGAGGGCCTAGAGATACCTCTCCGAAACACGGAGTGACAAATCCTAATCTCGATCTATGTCAACCCAACAAACACCTTCGGAGACACCTGTAGAGTATCTTTATAATCACCCATTTACGTTGTGACGTCTGATAGCACACAAGGTGTTCCTCCGGTATTCGGGAGTTGCATAATCTCATAGTCTGAGGAACGTGTATAAGTCATGAAGAAAACAGTAACAATGAAACTGTAACAATCATAATTCTAAGCTAAGGGATGGGTCATGTCCATCACATCATTCTTCTAATGATGTGACCCCGATCATCAAATGACAACACATGTCTATGGTTAGGAAACTTAACCATCTTTGATTAACGAGCTAGTCAAGTAGAGGCATACTAGGGACACTTTGTTTAGTCTATGTATTCACACATGTAATAAGTTTCCAATTAATACAATTCTAGCATGAATAATAAACATTTATCATGAATTAAGGAAATAAATAATAACTTTATTATTGCCTCTAGGGCATATTTTCTTCATCAATTTGGTCACTTGCTGCAAACTAGAGCCGAATCATCATACCCTGACGAGAAGTGGAACTTGATATGGAGCTTACAATGCCCCGCAAAGATCCGGATTTTTATTTGAAGAGTTCTCCGTAGTGCTATTCCGTGTAAGGCGGTTCTGGCCTCGAAGCACATGAAAGTGAAAACACATTGTCCGGAATGCAATATGTGAAGGAAATATGCCCTAGAAGCAATAATAAAATTATTATTTATTTTCTTATTTCATGATAAATGTTTATTATTCATGCTAGAATTGTATTAACCGGAAACTTAGTACATGTGTGAATACATAGACAAACATAATGTCACTAGTATGCCTCTACTTGACTAGCTCGTTGAATCAAAGATGGTTAAGTTTCCTAGCCATATACATGAGTTGTCATTTGATTAACGGGATCACATCATTAGAGAATGATGTGATTGACTTAGACCCATTCCGTTAGCTTAGCACTTGATCATTTAGTATGTTGCTATTGCTTTCTTCATGACTTATACATGTTCCTATGACTATGATATTATGCAACTCCCGTTTACCGGAGGAACACTTTGTGTGCCATCAAACGTCACAACGTAACTGGGTAATTATAAAGGTGCTCTACAGGTGTTTCCGAAGGTACTTGTTGAGTTGGCATATTTCGAGATTAGGATTTGTCACTCCGACTGTTGGAGAGGTATCCCTGGGCCCTCTCGGTAATGCACATCACTATAAGCCTTGCAAGCAATGCGACTAATGAGTTAGTTGCGAGATGATGCATTACGGAACGAGTAAAGAGACTTGCCGGTAACAAGATTGAACTAGGTATTGAGATACCGACGATCGAATCTCGGGCAAGTAACATACCGACGACAAAGGGAACAACGTATGTTGTTATGCGGTTTGACCGATAAAGATCTTCGTAGAATATGTGGGAGCCAATATGAGCATCCAGGTTCCGCTATTGGTTATTGATTGGAGACGTGTCTCGTCATGTCTACATAGTTCTCGAACCCGTAGGGTCCGCATGCTTAACATTCGGTGACGATTTATATTATGAGTTATGTGTTTTGATGTACTGAAGGTAGTTCGGAGTCTCGAATGAGATCGTGGACATGACGAGGAGTCTCGAAATGGTCGAGACGTAAAGATCGATATATTGGACGACTATATTTGAACATCGGAAAGGTTCCGAGTGATTCGGGTATTTTTCGGAGTACCGGAGAGTTACAGGAATTCGTATTGGGCCTTAATGGGCCATACGGGAAAGGAGAGAAAGGCCTCAAAGGGTGGCCGCACCCCTCCCCATGGACTGGTCCGAAATGGACTAGGGAGGGGGGGGCGCCCCCTTCCTTCCTTCTCCTTTTTCCTTCCCTTCTCCTACTCCTACAAGGAAAGGAGGAGTCCTACTCCCGGTGGGAGTAGGACTCCCCCCTTGGCGCGCCCTCCTCTTGGCCGGTCGCCTTCGCCCCTTGCTCCTTTATATACGGGGGCAGGGGGGGCACCTCTAGACACAACAATTGATCATTGATCTCTTAGCCGTGTGCGGTGCCCCTCTCCACCATATTCCACCTCGGTAATATCGTAGCGGTGCTTAGGCGAAGCCCTGCTTCAGTAGCATCATCAACACCGTCATCACGCCGTTGTGCTGACGGAACTCTCCTGCAAAGCTCTGCTGGATCGGAGTTCGTGGGACGTCATCGAGCTGAACGTGTGCTGAACTCGGAGGTGTCGTACGTTCGGTACTTGGATCGGTCGGGTCGTGAAGACGTACGACTACATCAACCGCGTTGTGCTAACGCTTCCGCTTTCGGTCTACGAGGGTACGTGGACACACTCTCCCCTCTCGTTGCTATGCATCACCATGATCTTGCATGTGCGTAGGAAATTTTTTTTGGAATTACTACGTTCCCCAACAATATGGGACCGGATAGCATCAAGCACTTCCGTTTTGAGTGCCCAAGATCAAAAGAGGTATGGCCACAATTGGGGCTGATTGATGTTGTCAAGAGGAAATGTACACAATTCAAATCAGGTGAAGAAGTGGTGCATGAACTATTAAGCATGGAGGAAACTGAAGTCCACATCCTAGGTCTTCCCAAAATGAAGGAGGTTGTGGCCACTGCGTCATGGTAGCTATGGTTTGAACACCGAAAAATTACCATAAAGAGGACACCCAAAAACCCTCACAAACTGCTCTCGCTATCCGAGGACTCTCGACTAACTTTACTATTCCTTGTTCCACTAAGGCAAAGTTACGTGTTGATTCATGGGAGAAGCCGATGCAGGGGTATATGAAGTTAAACGTAGATGCTAGCTTTGACCATGATCTTCTTGAAGGATCAGTGGGGGCAGTAATCCGAGATTACAATGGAAAATTTATTGTGGCAGCTAATGAACGAGTGGACATATGCTATGATTCGTTCACTGCAGAGGCATTGGCGGTGAGATTTGGCTTGAATCTAGCCAGAACCATTGGATGCAGCAAGATCGTGATCAACTCGGATAGCATGGAGGTTGTGGAAGCTTTGAGAGCAGGCAACTCCTTTTCGGTGGCAAGTGTAACTATTGATGATTGCTATTTCATGTCGTCAGATTTTAATCATGTAACTTATGATTATTGTAATAAAGAGAGTAATAAAGTAGCTCATGAACTCGCTAGGATAGTTAAGTTTTCTCCTCCTTCTATCTGGATGGAGTCGGCACCGGATGTACTGCTTCCATTACTTGTAAACGATGCCACTATTTTGCTAAGTGAATAAAGGAGGAGACGTTCCGTAAAGAAAAACTACTTGTCGACTCTCCTTATTATCCTTGTCTTTCTCCTCATCCTCCATAATGGCATATTCATCCACATCCTCCTCTTTCTCCACGAACACCAGAATACCCCTCACAAGTGGCTTCGTGATGTCCAATCTGACCTTCACCCTCATGTATTCTCCCATGGCCATTCCACAATCGTCAACATCCACGTCTAAGAAGTCATCAATTTCATTTTTTTCCCCTATTTCTTCACCTGATTCCTTGTTCATTGACCCCATCAATAGATTGCATCTTCTTGAATTCATATTCATCTAGGGTCTTAGCAGGGTTGAACTTGTCCAGCACCAGCAAACTCTTGTATTGTCTAAAAAAAACTTTTGTTTAACATCCACGGACCATGGTCTAGTGCCTTCTTCTTCCGTGCTTCCTCGCGGAATGAGATCCTTACACTCATCCCCTTGAATGGACACCAGATCGTACCTAAAGTGCTTACTACTCTCACATGTTTACCTTCCGTACCTTGGCTGTTTTGTAAAACCTCTTAAGGCCTCATGTTTAAGGCCGGGCATTAGCCTATTCACTAAAAAAATGTTTAAGGGGAGACAACAGCTAACCCACTGCCTACATCTTCCCAGCTCCTTTCCTTGCTGGCTTGCATTCCTTTCTTCTCCTCTTCAGAGAGATTCAGGGATTTCAGCTTCCTCTCGACCAGTGGCGGAGCTTGATCAGAATTATAGGAGGGGCTAACCCATGTAGGAGGGGGTCATTCAATCCAAGATTGCGCAAAACACCATTATTCCTGTTTAATTATGTGCAAATAATATAACAAAA
>NC_041391.1:569586879-569659438 GCF_002162155.2 Triticum dicoccoides
GCTCTCGACGCCTTCCATCGAAACACCACTGTACTAGCACCTCTCAAAGTTTTTGTGACCAACCAAAGTATAAAGAAATGCAGGGGAAATTGAGTATTTTTTTAGAATAAGATATGAAAGTTGGTCCACTAGAAGGTGTATTTCTTAAGCAGGCAACATAAATAGAATAAGATATGAGTTCCTTTTTACTCTAATCTGCAAGTAGCTTTTAGGTTTTGGGTATGAAGCTAAAGAAACAGAGTGCCCCCGAATGACTCAAGAGCCTATTTGTATTTGTTATGCAGGCAACATAAATAGCAGCAGCAGCAGTACCCGCGTCTCTTGAGCCAGGATGTGCAATGCCTTCAACACTCAGGTAGCCGCTCCATTACAAGGCGGCGACTAAGCTTCATTCAACGCATGCCAGTTCCTTTACTGCATGCAAGCAAACCCACACAACCGCAGGATTTTTGTGGGTCACTGATGAGCTTACCGTTTCTAGGCTCAAGAACAAAATGTATGTTGGAATAGGACTTCTGTCATACGAAATGACGTTGTAGCTAGCAAAATACTAACAAACAAACACATTCACTTAATAACACGAGTACATAGCATAACTATGACCAATTTATAGTGACCGGCATAGAGGGTACTAGTAGTAGGGAGTACTTTGGTAACAGAGTTGCATGATAAAAGAAACATTATGATAAGTTCCAGCAGACTTGCAAGCCTCAAGCTCAAACAGCAGCAGGTAACATGATCAAGATCAACAGCAGCAGAAAGGAGACAGCCAACGCTACAGCAGACGGACCGGCTATCTCTTCATCCTGAAGACACACCACTCAGCTTGGCGCCCAAGTTCACCACAGCACCAGGCCCCGACACAACCTACACCACCACAAGTATGTTAATTAGTAACATCATCCCAGGCAGTACCTTTCATGCTTCAGTTCAGGGTACAACAGCATAACTATCACCAGAGGAAATTAAGCCACATACCCTCATATTATTGCTATTATTTATTAAAAAAACACTAAGGCAGAAAGTATTCAACTACTACTATTGCTATTATTAAATAAAATTAAACCACTGGCAATTCCACTCGATCTACACCACATCAAGGACACCAGTACGTACTAAACCCGTGTTATCTTACCGGTCTTGCAAGAGATGTCCCAGCTAACTGGTGCAGTTTGAATTGATGCAGCAATTGCTCAACAGCTGCCGGATCCCGCTTTGAATTCCTTCTTCTCCCAGCCAAATCCCAACATTCTTCAACCACGTGCTGATTTGTGCCTGCGCGGGGATGGATATTAATCAAGTATTATGGCGTCATAACAGTCAATATTTCAGCCCTGACAAGATCCATGAATTTATTTTCAATACCAATATAGTGTAAGAATCAACACTTGCAAGCATTTATTAATCTTATCGTCCCATCAACTAGATACAGCTGCACAACCCGTTCTCTACATATGAGGATGCACAAGACTTCTCGATCAGACAAAAGAACTACGGGAGGCCATAAAACAAGGAAATGAGCTAACAAATGCAAGATTCATAAAAGGATATCTACCATATTATTTATAGGATGCATTTCCATAGTGGCAAAAAGACAGCAGAAAGGGACATGGTCAGTTATATAAATGAATCAAGGAAACTGTAAGCTGGCAGATACGTAATACTATCAGATAGGTAATGCATACGGACAACTAACGACAGTACATTTGATCCTTCTCTAACAAGTAATAATATCAGGGATCATCTGTCAACTAACAATATCAGAGATCGACCAAGCAGAGGTTCGACTAATTTACCTGCATTTGCCAATGTCCCGGAGGTTTTAACTTCTGTGGAAGTACCAAACATGGGTTGGCCGAATTGAGCACCTGCGACAAGCTTGGCAGTTAGAAACAGCGGCTGCAGTTATGAACTAACATGACAAGTTTGGCAGTTCGAGAAACGGCAGTTACAGTTATAAGCTATCATGCAAAGATAAAGCCACATGATGTGAAGCAACCAACAAATAACAAGAACAGACGAAGGGCATAAGAACAGGACATTTCCACAATAGATCTTCTAAAGACAACTTGCACAAAAGGAGTCCAATGTGCATAGGAACCAAAAGCATAGAAATGTATTACCCGCAGATAGCCTACAAGGCATCCGTGGCATGTAAATACATCCGGTATATTTCTAGTAAGAGCCTTAAGGTTGGATCACGACTTTGATCATGCATTATGTATAAAATTTAAACAGCACTATTTTTCAGACGAAAATTCAACAGGACACCCACATAGTCTGATGGCTAACCTTATTCAATGTTATGTTATTAAAAAATAAAATATAAACTACAACTTTGACCTTCAATTTTGTTGCTATGATTTGTAGCATAGATTTAGCAATATGAAATTTTAACAGCACTGTTTGTCAGAAGAAAATTCAACAGTACACCTGAATGAATTATATGCAAGTTATAAAAAAGAAAAAAATATTGTGCGGATGTGGCCCAATTTTTTTTTAAGATATTACACAGACAGTAAAGAGCCTAATGGCTTGCTTGGAGAGAAGTATTCCTGGGTAAAGTTCTGGTACTCAGTTTAAATTTGGGTAAAGTTTTTATACTCAACTTAAATTTGACTTAAGTACCAAAATTTACCAGGAAATATTATTTTTTAGAATTGAACTAATTCAAAAATTAATGTATTTGCAATTCAATCGAGCTAATTATAAATGTATCTTGTAGGCACTAAGAAAATTCAACAGCACGCCTGCCTAGTCTTGTGGCTAACCTTAATCCATTGGCTATGTAAGTTGTCAGAAAGTATTCCGCAAAAAAAGTTGTCAGAAAGTAAAATATTGTGTGGATATGGCCCAAAAAGACTCAATAAGTAAGCAGCCAGTAAAGAGCCTAACGGCTGTAAAGAACTCATTACCAAAACTTTACCAAGGAATCCCTGAATAGTAAGTTAAGACAGTGGCAAAATGACTAAGCTATTGAATGGGTGAACCGAACATGTGAGGTTTTACCTTCATTCCTACCCAGCTTAAGTGAACAGCTGAAACCATAGGTGTTCAATTGTACGCCAGGTCTTACAGTTTCATCTGAAGGTCACACAAATTCATCAGTTCACATAGATACAAAAATTCGTAGCTGGTGTCTTGAGACAGTAGAACAATATAAGTAGACCAGATGTATTCTATTCTGGATGTGCTTTTGAGCTACCAGGTCCTAATGAATAGAAGAAGATGAAGAGACACTAGTTCTCACCAAGGAGATCCGCCAGCAATTCCTTTGCTTCCTCAAGCGACCCTGCCCATTATTGGAGCACATGGTTAATAACTGTTGCAGATGTGTAGAAATTTAAGACCTATGCTGCTTAATCATATATAAGATTTTTGTAAGTACCAATGCTTGGAACCATAAGTTGCTGGCTGCAAAAAGCAAGGAATCTGCATATGTTCAAATGTCAGCAAAAACAAGTAAAGAGCGAATTGAGGAGAGGGCTAGTAGTGAAGATGTACAGTTACCTCTTCAAGGCCCTGGCGATAGCTTCTGGTCGTCCTTTTTGTTTCTTCTTCACGTAGCGCCTCCGGCTCCATAAACTAGGGGAGATCAAATACAGGACGGAAAAATTAAACTGAGAAGTACTACTACTGAAATTAACAGGGAATCACTTCTACTGAAATTAACAGGGGAATCACTGTACTGGTTATTGTATGCCTTTCTGCCTTTAGATCGATGCACAGCACAGCTAGAAGGAAGAATATTTTCTAGCAAACAGACATTCTACCTCTTTCTATAAGATTTAATGAAAACTGATAAAATCATTTAATATAATTTCTATGCTTAGTGTGTGACTCGTTATTTTTTTCTTTTTAAAAGGAAAAAACTTAGGAGCAGGGGGGAAATCATCCACTGCATAACCATTGATTGATTTCTTCTGAGGGAAAAGATAAATATAAATGACCAAGATTATTTGTCTAGTTCCATGAATGGATCAATCTTCCACCATATCATATTTTGGTGATGTCCAAATATTCTCTTTGCTAACATAGTTTGTTTTTCATGCCAACTCTGGGAAACCCAATCCAATGGTAAACAAAACTGCAACCATTCTTTTGTCTACTCAAAAATTTTACAGCACCAAATCTGATCTAGAGAATCTGGATCTGAGGAAATCTACATTACCCAGAGTCAAAATCAAGAAAATGGATCAAGACAAAGGGGGCATATCTGGCCACAAGGAAATGAAGAAGACACGAATTCATTCAGATCTAGAAAGGCAAATTAAGTGCACAGAATAAATGGGGAGCGATTTGAAATGCTCAGCAAAGTGCACAGAATAAATGGATCTCATAGCCACTTAAAGATGTGTAGTACGAAAGAGGTAGATCATGGACATGGGGCCTGCCCGAGTAGGATCGAGTTTGGATTACGTACCCGGAAGCAATTGGGAGTACATGGTGCAGCTTGTTGCTGGTGGCCGGCAGCGCGATGCAGCCTCGCAGCTCTGGAGTAGAACCAGCCAACCTGGAGACAGCGAGCGATGCCTTGCGCCGCACTGTCTCCCAGTCCATGTTGGCCCTGCGTTCGGTTCGTACTTAAATTTATGAGTCCGCACGAATTAATCTATCTTCTTTTGTAATGGAAATGGCAAGGCAGAGGAATTAATCTAATCTATCTTGGCCGCGCGCGGATACAGAAATTACATGGTACGTACCTGACTTCGTCGACGGCGAGTATGGACAAGGAGATGGAGCGGAGCCTCAGATCGGCGTGGCTGATGTCTCTGCCGTTGTCAAGTTGGAGGTAGTTCCTGGGCACGGACTTATCGACGATGCCGTCGACGGCGTTGGCGAAGCGGTAGTGCATCAGGAGGAATTGACGGAGGACCTGGGCGCGGAAGCTCATGGGACTGGTGGGCGGCGGCAGGTACCTGTCTAGGTATTCCACGGCATCCAACCACTGGCCCCACTGGACGAGGCCGCCCAGGTGCCACAAGCTCATGTGCGCGCGCGTCTTGTTCGTCAACCTGAATTGGATGGAGCCGCGCTAGCATTAGTTCTTGATTTGAATTTTGAACTCCTTTTTTTTTGACGAAAAGGCCGGATCTCTGCTTTTCATTGCGCTTAGAAGGAAGGAATTTTCAAGTTTGAACAGAAGCGTGCGTACTCGTTGTAGGAGTCGCGGAAGCCTTGGTCCCAGAGGAACGCGATGAGGCGCCGGTGACGAAGCCGCGTCACGCGCGGATGCTCCGGCGGGCTGGAAAGCATGCGGTCGGCCTCGCCGACGGAGTCGTCCGCCAGGCGGGAGCGCTTCTTGCCAGAAAGCGTGTGGGCGGCCTCGCCGACGGAGTCGTCCGCGGGGCCGGAGCGCTTCTCGGCCTCGCCGACGGAGTCATCCGCCGGGCGGGAGCGCTTCTTGCCAGAAAGCGTGTGGGCGGCCTCGCCGACGGAGACGCTCATGTGATCCGCCGGGCCGGAGCGCTTCTCGGCGGTCTCGCCGGAGAATACGACGGAGGCATCCATCACTGGTGATTGGGATGGGTATGGAGTGCGCGCGGATTGAACACGCAGAAAGAGCACGCATCTTATATCGAGAGCGGCGGGATACATAGGGCCCACTCTCGCGCGGCGTTTTACGCCCGCCTCGCGCTCGCCCCGCCTCGCGCTCGCGTTTTCTCTCTTGCTTTACTCCTTTTTTCCTCTCTGTTTTTTTTGAGGGGGTTTTCCTCTCTGGTTTAGATGCTGAGATGGGCACCGTTGGTTCTTGGATCGGTTGGGCTAGTCACGGAGAATGGGCTCGGTTTATTTCTCTCAGCATGTGCTAATATTGTTTCGACTTAAGTTTTAAAAAAATTGTTTTGACTTTTTGGTCCAACGGAAGGACGTTGGACCTTAGGCCAACTCCACCGCGCGACCCTATCATGTCCGCCCCCGTTCGTTTGGGGTAAAAGGGACAAACAAGACGGCCCAGCGCGGGGGCGCAAACGGACTTTTGTCCGCTTTGTGTCCGCTTTCGACCCATTCCCGGCCCAAATTTGCGCCGGTTTTGGGGTGAATCAGACAGCGCGCGAACGGGCGAGACGCGCGCGCTTGTCCTCCCCTGGCCCGCCTGTCGGTGGGAGAAATCAACCCCCCGCCCCCACGCCCATTTGGCGCCATTTGCCCCAAACCCTCCCACGTCCCTCCCGCCGCCCCCTCTCTCCCCCGTCCATGGCCGACGCCCCGCCGAGTTCCGGCGGCCTGGTCGTCGACCCGCCTGCAAAGGTGAAGAAGAAGGCGTCAAGGAAGCCGCGGTCGGAGTGCACGCCGGAGGAGATCGCCAAGTTGGACACGGAATCGGCGAAGAGGAGGAAACGGAGAGCGGTCGTCAAGCTCAATGCCGCCGCGGCCAAGTTCGCCGCCCAGCGCGAGGAGCTGGATGCCGCGCGGCGCAAGGCCGCTGCCGACGAGAAGGAGGACCTCGTCAACAAAGCACACGCCATCCTAATGCTTGGCATGGGGCGTGCTGCCGGGTTCCCTGCAGCGGCCGTCGGCCCGGCGAGCACAGGCTCGTCGGTCGCCCGGCCTACGCACTGCCAGTCGCCGACGCCGCGCACCGCGCCCATGTCGCCGGGCTTTCCTCCGCGAAGGCACGACGGCCAGACCCGTTGAGGGAGTCCTGGATTAGGGGGTGTCCGGATGGTCGGACTATGACCTTTGGCCGGACTCCCGGACTATGAAGATACAAGATTGAAGACTTCGTCCCGTGTCCAGATGGGACTTTCCTTGGCGTGGAAGGCAAGCTTGGCGATACGATATGAAGATCTCCTCCCATTGTAACCGACTCTGTGTAACCCTAGCCCTCTCCGGTGTCTATATAAACCGGAGAGTTTTAGTCTGTAGGACGAACAACAATCATACCATAGGCTAGCTTTTAGGGTTTAGCCTCTCTGATCTCGTGGTAGATCAACTCTTGTACTACCCATATCATCAATATTAATCAAGCAGGAGTAGGGTTTTACCTCCACCGAGAGGGCCCGAACCTGGGTAAAAACATCGTGTCCCTTGTCTCCTGTTACCATCCGCCTAGACGCACAGTTCGGGACCCCCTACCCGAGATCCGCCGGTTTTGACACCGACATTGGTGCTTTCATTGAGAGTTCCTCTGTGTCGTCACCTTTAGGCCCGATGGCTTCTTCGATCGTCAACCGCGACGCGGTCCAGGTTGAGACTTTTCTCCCCGGACAGATCTTCGTATTCGGCGGCTTCGCACTGCGGGCCAACTCGCTTGGCCATCTGGAGCAGATCGAAAGCTACGCCCCTGGCCATCAGGTTAGGTTTGGAAGCTTAAACTACACGGCCGACATCCGCGGGGACTTGATCTTCGACGGATTCGAGCCACGGCCGAGCGCGCCGCACTGTCTCGATGGGCATGATCTAGCTCTGCCGCTGGACAGCGCCCAGAGTGCCGCTCAGGTGTCCGCTCCGTCCATTAGCTCGGAGCCGACTGCGCTAGTCGGGGACGGACGGTTGGACGCCGTCCCAGGCTCCGCAATCTCTACGGCGATAGAGCCGAATACCAGCCTAGTCCTTTGCAAGGCCCGTGACTCCAAGGTGCCGGACCCCGTTTCGGACTCCGACTCCAAAGACATCGATGGTATGGACGCCAATGGAGGAGACGACCAAGAACCAGCACCTATAGGGCACTGGAAGGCCACCTCGTAATATGACATATACATGGTGGACACCCCCTCCAGCAGGATTCAGCACAGGAGGACGAAGGAGCCAGCCCTCATGAGAGAGCGGCAGACAGAGAGGTCGAGGACGACAACTATATGCCTCCCTCCGAAGATGAGGCAAGCCTCAACGACGACGAATTTGTCGTGCCAGAGGATCCCGTCGAACAAGAGCGTTTCAAACGCGGGCTTATGGCCACGGCGAGCAGCCTCAAGAAAAAACAGCAGCAGCTTAGAGCTGACCAAGACCTGCTAGCCGACAGATGGACTGAAGTCCTGGCGGCCGAAGAGTATAAACTCGAACGCCCCTCCAAGAGTTACCCAAAGCGCAGGCTGAAGGAAATATGCCCTAGAGGCAATAATAAAGTTATTATTTATTTCCTCATATCATGATAAATGTTTATTATTCATGCTAGAATTGTTGGGGAACGTAGCAGAAATTCAAAATTTTCCTACGTGTCACCAAGATCTATCTATGGAGAGACTAGCAACGAGGGGAAGGAGAGTGCATCTACATACCCTTGTAGATCGCTAAGCGGAAGCGTTCAAGTGAACGGGGTTGATGGAGTCGTACTCGTCGTGATTCAGATCACCGATGATCCTAGTGCCGAACGGACGGCACCTCCGCGTTCAACACACGTACAGCTCGATGATGTCTCCCACGCCTTGATCCAGCAAGGAGAGAGGGAGAGGTTGAGGAAGACTCCATCCAGCAGCAGCACAACGGCGTGGTGGTGATGGAGGAGCGTGGCAATCCTGCAGGGCTTCGCCAAGCACCTACGGGAGAGGAGGAGGTGTCACGGGAGGGAGGGAGGCGCCAAGGGCTCAGGTATGGATGCCCTCCCTCCCCTCCACTATATATAGGGCCAGGGGAGAGGGGGGAGGCGCAGCCTTGCCCCTTCCTCCAAGGAAGGGGTGCGGCTAAGAGGGGGGGAGGAGTCCATCCTCCCCAAGGCACCTCGGAGGTGCCTTCCCCCTTTAGGACTCTCCCCTTTTTCCTATATCTTGGCGCATGGGCCTCTAGGGGCTGGTGCCCTTGGCCCATGTAGGCCAAGGCGCACCCCCTACAGCCCATGTGGCCCCCCGGGGCAGGTGGCCCCACCCGGTGGGCCCCCGGGACCCTTCCGGTGGTCCCGGTACAATACCGATGACCCCGAAACTTGTCCGATGGCCGAAACAGGACTTCCTATATATAAATCTTTACCTCCGGACCATTCCGGAACTCCTCGTGATGTCCGGGATCTCATCCGGGACTCCGAAAAACATTCGGTAACCACATACAAACTTCCTTTATAACCCTAGCGTCATCGAACCTTAAGTGTGTAGACCCTACGGGTTCGGGAGACATGTAGTCATGACCGAGATGTTCTCCGGTCAATAACCAACAGCGGGATCTGGATACCCATGTTGGCTCCCACATGTTCCACGATGATCTCATCGGATGAACCACGATGTCAAGGACTCAATCGATCCCGTATACAATTCCCTTTGTCTAGCGGTATGGTACTTGCCCGAGATTCGATCGTCGGTATACCGATACCTTGTTCAATCTCGTTACCGGCAAGTCTCTTTACTCGTTCCGTAACACATCATCCCGTGATCAACCCCTTGGTCACATTGTGCACATTATGATGATGTCCTACCGAGTGGGCCCAGAGATACCTCTCCGTTTACACGGAGTGACAAAATCCCAATCTCGATTCGTGCCAACCCAACAGACACTTTCAGAGATACCCGTAGTGTACCTTTATAGCCACCCAGTTACTTGTGATGTTTGGCACACCCAAAGCACTCCTACGGTATCCGGGAGTTGCACAATCTCATGGTCTAAGGAAATGATACTTGACATTAGAAAAGCTTTAGCATACGAACTACATGATCTTGTGCTAGGCTTAGGATTGGGTCTTGTCCATCACATCATTCTCCTAATGATGTGATCCCGTTATCAACGACATCCAATGTCCATGGTCAGGAAACCGTAACCATCTATTGATTAACGAGCTAGTCAACTAGAGGCTTACTAGGGACATGGTGTTGTCTATGTATCCACACATGTATCTAAGTTTCCTATCAATACAATTCTAGCATGGATAATAAACGATTATCATGAACAAGGAAATATAATAATAATCAATTTATTATTGCCTCTAGGGCATATTTCCAACAGTCTCCCACTTGCACTAGAGTCAATAATCTAGTTCACATCGATATGTGATTAACACTCAAGGTCACATCCCCATGTGACTAACACCCAAAGAGTTTAGGGTTTGATCATGTTTTGCTTGTGAGAGAGGTTATAGTCAACGGGTCTGAACCTTTCAGATCCATGTGTGCTTTACAAATCTCTATGTCATCTCCTAGATGCAGCTACCACGTTCTATTTGGAGCTATTCCAAATAACTGTTCTACTTGGAGCTATTCTAAATTGTTGCTCCATTATACGTATCCGGTATCTCTACTCAGAGCTATCTGGATAGGTGTTAAGCTTGCATCGACGTAACCCTTTACGACGAACCCCTTTACCACCTCCATAATCGAGAAAATTCCTTAGTCCACTAGTTACTAAGGATAACTTTGACCGCTGTCCTGTGATCCATTCTTGGATCACTCTTGTACCCCTTGACTGACTCATGGTAAAGCACACTTCAGGTGCGGTACACAGCATAGCATACTGTAGAGCCTATGTCTTAAGCATAGGGGACGACCTTCGTTCCTTTCTCTCTATTCTGCCATGGTCGAGCTTTAAGTCTTAACTTCATACCTTACAACTCAGGCAAGAACTCCTTCTTTGACTGATCCATCTTGAACACCTTCAAGATCACGTCAAGGCATGTGCTCATTTGAAAGTACTATTAAGCGTTTTGATCTATCCTTATAGATCTTGATGCTCAATGTTCAAGTAGCTTAATCCAGGTTTTCCATTGAAAACACTTTCCTATATGCTTTCCAGAAATTCTACGTCATTTCTGATCATTAATATGTCAACAACATATACTCATCAGAAATTCTATAGTGCTCCCACTCACTTCTTTGGAAATACAAGTTTCTCATAAACTTTGTATACACCCAAAATCTTTGATCATCATCAAAGCATACATTCCAACTCCGAGATGCTTACTCCAGTCCTCAGAAGGATTGCTGGAGCTTTGCATACTTATTAGCATATTTCAGGATGGACAAAATCTTCCGGTTGTATCACATACAACCTTTCCTCAAAAATCATCGAGGAAACAATGTTTTGACATCCTATCTGCAAGATTTCATAAATAATGCAGTAATTGCTAATATAATTCCAACAGACTCTTAGCATCGCTACGAGTGAGAAAGTCTCATCGTAGTCAACTCCTTGAACTTGTCGAAAAACATCTTAACGACAAGTCGAGCTTTCTCAATGGTGACACTTACCATCATTGTCTGTCTTCCTTTCAAAATCCATATGTACCTAACAGCCTTATGACCATCAAGTAGTTCTTCCAAAGTCTACACTTTGTTTTCATACATGGATCCTCTCTCGGGTTTTATGGCCTTGAGCCATTTATCGGAATCCGGGCCCACCATCGCTTCTCCATAGCTCGTAGGTTCATTGTTGTCTAGCAACATGACTTCCAAGACAGGATTACGTACCACTCTGAAGTAGTACGCATCCTTGTCATCCCACGAGGTTTGGTAGTGACTCGATCCGAAGTTTCATGATCACTATCATAAGCTTCCACTTCAGTTGGTGTACGTGCCACAGGAACAACTTCCTATGCCCTGCTACACACTTGTTGAAGTGACGGTTCAATAACCTCATCAAGTCTCCACCATCCTCCCACTCAACTTTTCGAGAGAAACCTTTCCTCGAAAAAGGACCCGATTCAAGAAACAATCCCTATTGCTTTCGGATCTGAATTAGGAGGTATACCAACTGTTTTTGGGTGTCCTATGAAGATGCATTTTATCTGCTTTGGGTTCGAGCTTATCAACCTGAAACCTTTTCACATAAGCGTCGCAGCCCCAAACTTTCAAGAAACGGCAACTTAGGTTTCTCCAAACCATAGTTCATACGGTGTCGTCTCAACGAAATTATGTGGTGCCCTATTTAAAGTGAATGTGGTTGTCTCTAATGCCTAACCCATGAACGATAGTGGTAACTCGATAAGAGACATCATGGTATGCACCATATCCAATAGGGTGCAACTATGACGTTTGGACACACCATCACACTATGGTGTTCCAGGCTGTATCAGTTGTGAAACAATTTCCACAATGTCTTAATTCTGTGCCAAACTCGTGATTCAGATATTCATCTCTATGATCATATCATAGATCTTTTATCCTCTTGTCACGACGATCTTTCAACTTCACACTGAAATTACTTGAACCTTTCAATAATTCAGACTCGTGATTCATCAAGTAAATGTACTCAACATCTACTCAAATCATCTATGAAGTAAGAACATAACGATATCCACTACACGCCTCAGCACTCATTGGACTGCACACATCAAAATGTGTTACTTCCAACAAGTTGCTATCTTGTTCCATCTTACTGAAAACGAGGCTTTTCAGTCATCTTGCCCATGTGGTATGATTTGCATGTCCCAAGTGATTCAAAATCAAGTGAGTCAAAACGGTCCATTTGCATGGAGTTTCTTCATGCATATACACCAATAGACATGGTTCGCATGTCTCAAACTTTTCAAAAACGAGTGAGCCCAAAGATCCATCAATATGGAGCTTCTTCATGCGTTTTATACCGATATGACTTACGTGGCAGTGCCACAAGTAGGTGGTACTATCATTACTATCTTTTGGCATGAACATGTGTATCACTACGATCGAGATTTAATAAACCATTCATTTTAGGTGTAAGACCATTGAAGGTATTATTCAAATAAACAGAGTAACCATTATTCTCCTTAAATGAATAACCGCATTGCGATAGACGTAATCCAATCATGTCTATGCTCAACGCAAACACCAAATAACAATTATTTAGGTTTTAACACCAATCTCTTTGGTAGAGGGAGCGTGCGATGCTTGATCATATCAAGCTTGGAAAAACTTCCAACACATATCGTCAGCTCACCTTTAGCTAGTCTCCGTTTATTCCGTAGCCTTTTGTTTCGAGTTACTAACACTTAGCAACCGAACCGGTATCTAATACCCTGGTGCTACTAGGAGTACTAGCAAAGTACACATTAACACAATGTATATCCAATATACTTCTATCGACCTTGCCAGCCTTCTTATCTACCAAGTATCTAGGGTAATTCTGCTCTAGTGGTTGTTCCCCTTATTACAGAAGCACTTAGTCTCGGGTTTGGGTTTTACCTTGGGTTTCTTCACTAGAGCAGCAGCTGATTTGCCGTTTCATGAAGTATCCCTTCTTGCCCTTGCCCTTCTTGAAACTAGTGGTTTCACCAACCATCAACAATTGATGCTCCTTCTTGATTTCTACTTACGCGGTGTCAAACATCGCGAATACCTCAAGGATCATCATATCTATCCCTGATATGTTATAGTTCATCACGAAGCTCTAACAGCTTGGTGGCAATGACTTTGGAGAAGCATCACTGTCTTATCTGGAAGATCAACTCCCACTCGATTCAAATGATTGTTGTACTCAGACAATCTGAGCACAAGCTCAACAATTGAGCTTTTCTCCTTAGTTTGCAGGTTAAGAAAGTCATCGGATGTCTTATACCTCTTGACATGGGCACGAGCCTGAAATCCCAATTTCAGCCCTCAAAACATCTCATATGTTTCGCGATGTTTCAAAAACGTCTTTGGTGCCTCAACTCTAAACCGTTTAACTGAACTATCACGTAGTTATCAAAACGTGTATGTCAGATGTTCGCAACAACCACAGACAATGTTCGAGGTTCAGCACACTGAGCGGTGCATTAAGGACATAAGCCTTCTATGAAGCAATGAGGACAATCCTCAGTTTACGGACCTAGTCCGCATAATTGCTACTATCAACTTTCAACTAATTTTTTCTCTAGGAACATATCTAAACAGTAGAACTATAGCATGAGCTACGACATAATTTGCAAAAACCTTTTGACTATGTTCAGGATAATTAAGTTCATCTTATGAACTCCCACTCAGATAGACATCCCTCTAGTCATCTAAGTGATTACATGATCCGAGTCAAACTAGGCCTTGTCCGATCATCACGTGAGACGGACTAGTCATCAACGGTGAACATCTTCATGTTGATCGTATCTTCTATACGACTCATGTTCGACCTTTCGGTCTCCGTGTTCCGAGGCCATGTCTGTACATGCTAGGCTCGTCAAGTTAACCCTAAGTGTTTCGCGTGTGTAAATCTGTCTTACACCCGTTGTATGTGAACGTTAGAATCTAACACCCGATCATCACGTGGTGCTTCGAAACACGAACTGTCGCAACGGTGCACAGTTAGGGGAGAACACTTCTTGAAATTGTTGTAAGGGATCATCTTATTTACTACCGTCGTTCTAAGCAAATAAGATGTATAAACATGATAAACATCACATGCAATCAAATAGTGACATGATATGGCCATCATCACTTTGCTCCTTTTGATCTCCATCTTCGGGGCTCCATGATCATCATCGTCACCGGCATGACACCATGATCTCCATCATCATGATCTCCATCATCATGTCTTCATGAAATTGCCTCGCCAACTATTACTTCTACTACTATGGCTAACGGTTAGCAATAAAGTAAAGTAATTACATGACGTTTAAGTTGACACGCAGGTCACAAATAAATAAAGACAACTCCTATGGCTCCTGCCGGTTGTCATACTCATCGACATGCAAGTCGTGATTCCTATTACAAGAACATGATCAATCTCATACATCACATATATCATTCATCACATCCTTTGGCCATATCACATCACATAGCATACCCTGCAAAAACAAGTTAGACGTCCTCTAATTGTTGTTTGCATGTTTTACGTGGCTGCTATGGGTTTCTAGCAAGAACGTTTCTTACCTACGCATGAACCACAACGTGATATGCCAATTGCTATTTACCCTTCATAAGGACCCTTTTCATCGAATCCGATCTGACTAAAGTGGGAGAGACAGACACCCGCCAGCCACCTTATGCAACTAGTGCATGTTTTTTTTTTGTCGGTGGAACCGGTCTCACGTAAGCGTACGTGTAAGGTTGGTCCGGGCCGCTTCATCCCACGATGCCGCCGAATCAAGATAAGACTAGTAACGGCAAGCATATTGAACAATATCGACGCCCACAACTACTTTGTGTTCTACTCGTGCAAAGAATCTACGCAATAGACCTAGCTCATGATGCCACTATTGGGGAACGTAGCAGAAATTCAAAATTTTCCTACGTGTCACCAAGATCTATCTATGGAGAGACTAGCAACGAGGGGAAGGAGAGTGCATCTACATACCCTTGTAGATCGCTAAGCGGAAGCGTTCAAGTGAACGGGGTTGATGGAGTCGTACTCGTCGTGATTCAGATCACCGATGATCCTAGTGCCGAACGGACGGCACCTCCGCGTTCAACACACGTACAGCTCGATGATGTCTCCCACGCCTTGATCCAGCAAGGAGAGAGGGAGAGGTTGAGGAAGACTCCATCCAGCAGCAGCACAACGGCGTGGTGGTGATGGAGGAGCGTGGCAATCCTGCAGGGCTTCGCCAAGCACCTACGGGAGAGGAGGAGGTGTCACGGGAGGGAGGGAGGCGCCAAGGGCTCAGGTATGGATGCCCTCCCTCCCCTCCACTATATATAGGGCCAGGGGAGAGGGGGGAGGCGCAGCCTTGCCCCTTCCTCCAAGGAAGGGGTGCGGCTAAGAGGGGGGGAGGAGTCCATCCTCCCCAAGGCACCTCGGAGGTGCCTTCCCCCTTTAGGACTCTCCCCTTTTTCCTATATCTTGGCGCATGGGCCTCTAGGGGCTGGTGCCCTTGGCCCATGTATGCCAAGGCGCACCCCCTACAGCCCATGTGGCCCCCCGGGGCAGGTGGCCCCACCCGGTGGGCCCCCGGGACCCTTCCGGTGGTCCCGGTACAATACCGATGACCCCGAAACTTGTCCGATGGCCGAAACAGGACTTCCTATATATAAATCTTTACCTCCGGACCATTCCGGAACTCCTCGTGACGTCCCGGATCTCATCCGGGACTCCGAACAACATTCGGTAACCACATACAAACTTCCTTTATAACCCTAGCGTCATCGAACCTTAAGTGTGTAGACCCTACGAGTTCGGGAGACATGTAGTCATGACCGAGATGTTCTCCGGTCAATAACCAACAGCGGGATCTGGATACCCATGTTGGCTCCCACATGTTCCACGATGATCTCATCGGATGAACCACGATGTCAAGGACTCAATCGATCCCGTATACAATTCCCTTTGTCTAGCGGTATGGTACTTGCCCAAGATTCGATCGTCGGTATACCGATACCTTGTTCAATCTCGTTACCGGCAAGTCTCTTTACTCGTTCCGTAACACATCATCCCGTGATCAACCCCTTGGTCACATTGTGCACATTATGATGATGTCCTACCGAGTGGGCCCAGAGATACCTCTCCGTTTACACGGAGTGACAAAATCCCAATCTCGATTCGTGCCAACCCAACAGACACTTTCAGAGATACCCGTAGTGTACCTTTATAGCCACCCAGTTACGTTGTGACGTTTGGCACACCCAAAGCACTCCTACGGTATCCGGGAGTTGCACAATCTCATGGTCTAAGGAAATGATACTTGACATTAGAAAAGCTTTAGCATACAAACTACATGATCTTGTGCTAGGCTTAGGATTGGGTCTTGTCCATCACATCATTCTCCTAATGATGTGATCCCGTTATCAACGACATCCAATGTCCATGGTCAGGAAACCGTAACCATCTATTGATTAACGAGCTAGTCAACTAGAGGCTTACTAGGGACATGGTGTTGTCTATGTATCCACACATGTATCTGAGTTTCCTATCAATACAATTCTAGCATGGATAATAAACGATTTTCATGAATAAGGAAATATAATAATAATCAATTTATTATTGCCTCTAGGGCATATTTCCAACAAGAATTGTATTAACCGGAAACATGATACATGTGTGAATACATAGACAAACATATAGTCACTAGTATGCCTCTACTTGACTAGCTCATTAATCAAAGATGGTTATGTTTCGTAACCATAGACATGTGTTGTCATTTGATTAACGAGATCACATCATTAGGAGAATGATGAGATTGACATGACCCATTCTGTTAGCCTAGCACTTGATCGTTTAGTATATTGCTATTGCTTTCTTCATGACTTATACATGTTCCTGTAACTATGAGATTATGCAACTCCCGTTTACCGGAGGAACACTTTGGGTACTACCAAACGTCACAACATAACTGGGTGATTATAAAGGAGTACTACAGGTGTCTCCGAAGGTACATGTTGGGTTGGCGTATTTCGAGATTAGGTTTTGTCACTCCGATTGTCGGAGAGGTATCTCTGGGCCCTCTCGGTAATGCACATCACTATAAGCCTTGCAAGCAATGTAGCTAAATGAGTTAGTTACGGAATGATGCATTACGTAACGAGTAAAGAGACTTGCTGGTAATGAGATTGAACTAGGTATTAGATACCGACGATCGAATCTCAGGCAAGTAACATACCGATGACAAAGGGAACAACGTATGTTGTTATGCGGTTTGACTGATAAAGATCTTTGTAGAATATGTAGGAACCAATATGGGCATCCAGGTTCCGCTATTGGTTATTGATCGAGAATAGTTCTAGGTCATGTCTACATAGTTCTCGAACCCGTAGGGTCCGCACGCTTAACGTTACGATGACAGTTTATTATGAGTTTATAAGTTTTGATGTATCGAAGTTTGTTCGGAGTCCCGGATGTGATCACGGACATGACGAGGAGTCTCGAAATGGTCGAGACATAAAGATTGATATATTGGACGACTATATTCGGACACCGGAAGTGTTCGGACGTTTTTGGAGAAAAGCGGAGTGCCGGAGGGTTACCGGAACCCCCCCGGGGAGAGATAATGGGCCACATGGGCCTTGGTGGAAAGAGAGAGGGGCGGCCAGGGTGGGCCGCGCGCCCCCTCTCCCTCTGGTCCGAATTGGACTAGGAGGAGGGGGGCGGCGCCCCCCCTCTTTCCTTCCCCCTCTCCCCCTTCCTTTCCCCTCCTAGTAGGAGTAGGAAAGGGGGAGTCCTACTCCTACTAGGAGGAGGACTCCTCCTCCTTGGCGCGCCCACAAGGGCCGGCCGGCCTCCCTTGCTCCTTTATATACGGGGGCAGGGGGCACCCCAGAACACACAAGTTGATCTACGGATCGTTCCTTAGCCGTGTGCGGTGCCCCCCCTCCACCATATTCCACCTCGGCCATATCGTCGCGAAGTTTAGGCGAAGCCCTGCGCCGGTAGAACATCATCATCGTCACCACGCCGTCGTGCTGACGGAACTCATCCCCGAAGCTTTGCTGGATCGGAGCCCGGGGATCGTCATCGAGCTGAACGTGTGCTGAACTCGGAGGTGCCGTACGTTCGGTGCTTGGATCGGTCGGATCGTAAAGACGTACGACTACATCAACCGCGTTGTCATAACGCTTCCGCTTACGGTCTACGAGGGTACGTGGACAACACTCTCCCCTCTCGTTGCTATGTCATCACCATGATCTTGCGTGTACATAGGATTTTTTTTGAAATTACTACGTTCCCCAACAATGGCATCCGAGCCTGGTTTTATGCGTAGATGTCATATGCACGAGTAGAACACAAGTGAGTTGTGGGCGATACAAGTCATACTGCTTACCAGCATGTCATACTTTGGTTCGGCGGTATTGTGAGATGAAGCGGCCCGGACCGACATTACGCGTACGCTTACGCGAGACTGGTTTCACCGTTACGAGCACTCATGCTTAAAGGTGGCTGGCGGGTGTCTGTCTCTCTCACTTTAGCTGAATCGAGTGTGTCTACGCCCGGTCCTTGCGAAGGTTAAAACAACACTAACTTGACGAACTATCGTTGTGGTTTTGATGCGTAGGTAAGAACGGTTCTTGCTAAGACCGTAGCAGCCACGTAAAACTTGCAACAACAAAGTAGATGACGTCTAACTTGTTTTTGCAGGGCATGTTGTGATGTGATATGGTCAAGACGTGATGCTATATTTTATTGTATGAGATGATCATGTTTTGTAACCGAAGTTATCGGCAACTGGCAGGAGCCATATGGTTGTCGCTTTATTGTATGAAATGCAAACACCCTGTAATTGCTTTACTTTATCACTAAGCGGTAGCGATAGTCGTAGAAGCAATAGATGGCGTAAACGACAACGATGCTACGATGAAGATCAAGGTGTCGCGCCGGTGACGATGGTGATCACGACGGTGCTTCGGAGATGGAGATCACAAGCACAAGATGATGATGGCCATATCATATCACTTATATTAATTGCATGTGATGTTAATCCTTTATGCATCTTATCTTGCTTTGATTGACGGTAGCATTTTAAGATGATCTCTCACTAAAATTATCAAGAAGTGTTCTCCCTGAGTATGCACCGTTGCCAAAGTTCGTCGTGCCCAGACACCACGTGATGATCGGGTGTGATAAGCTCTACGTCCATCTACAACGGGTGCAAGCCAGTTTTGCACACGCAGAATACTTAGGTTAAACTTGACGAGCCTAGCATATGCAGATATGGCCTCGAAACACGGAGACCGAAAGGTCGAGCGTGAATCATATAGTAGATATGATCAACATAGTGATGTTCACCATTGAAAACTACTCCATCTCACGTGATGATCGGTTATGGTTTAGTTGATTTGGATCACGTGATCACTTAGATGACTAGAGAGATGTCTGTCTAAGTGGGAGTTCTTAAGTAATATGATTAATTGAACTTAAATTTATCATGAACTTAGTACCTGATAGTATTTTGCTTATCTATGTTTGTTGTAGATAGATGGCTCGTGTTGTTGTTCCGTTGAATTTTAATGCGTTCCTTGAGAAAGCAAAGTTGAAAGATGATGGTAGCAATTACATGGACTGGGTCCGTAACTTGAGGATTATCCTCATTGCTGCACAGAAGAATTACGTCCTGGAAGCACCGCTGGGTGCCAGGCCTGCTGCTGATGCAACTGACGACGTTAAGAACGTCTGGCAGAGCAAAGCTGATGACTACTCGATAGTTCAGTGTGCCATGCTTTACGGCTTAGAACCGGGTCTTCAACGACGTTTTGAACGTCATGGAGCATATGAGATGTTCCAGGAGTTGAAGTTAATATTTCAAGCAAATGCCCGGATTGAGAGATATGAAGTCTCCAATAAGTTCTATAGCTGCAAGATGGAGGATAATAGTTCTGTCAGTGAACACATACTCAAAATGTTTGGGTATAATAATCACTTGATTCAACTGGGAATTAATCTTCCTGATGATAGTGTCATTGACAGAATTCTCCAATCACTGCCACCAAGCTACAAGAGCTTCGTGATGAACTATAATATGCAAGGGATGAACAAGACAATTCCCGAGCTCTTCGCAATGCTAAAAGCTGCGGAAGTAGAAATCAAGAAGGAGCATCAAGTGTTGATGGTTAACAAGACCACTAGTTTCAAGAAAAAGGGCAAAGCGAAGAAGAAGGGTAACTTCAAGAAGAACAGCAAGCAAGTTGCTACTCAAGAGAAGAAACCCAAGTCTGGACCTAAGCCTGAAACTGAGTGCTTCTACTGCAAGCAGATTGGACACTGGAAGCGGAACTGCCCCAAGTATTTGGCGGATAAGAAGGATGGCAAGGTGAACAAAGGTATATGTGATATACATGTTATTGATGTGTACCTTACTAGAGCTCGCAGTAGCACCTGGGTATTTGATACTGGTTCTGTTGCTAACATTTGCAACTCGAAACAGGGACTACGGAATAAGCGAGCACTGGCCAAGGATGAGGTGACGATGCGCGTGGGAAACGGTTCCAAAGTCGATGTGATCGCGGTCGGCACGCTACCTCTACATCTACCTTCGGGATTAGTTTTAGACCTGAATAATTGTTATTTGGTGCCAGCGTTGAGCATGAACATTATATCTGGATCTTGTTTGATGTGAGACGGTTATTCATTTAAATCAGAGAATAATGGTTGTTCTATTTATATGAGTAATATCTTTTATGGTCATGCACCCTTGAAGAGTGGTCTATTTTTGTTGAATCTCGATAGTAGTGATACACATATTCATAATGTCGAAGCCAAAAGATGCAGAGTTAATAATGATAGTGCAACTTATTTGTGGCACTGCCGTTTAGGTCATATCGGTGTAAAGCGCATGAAGAAACTCCATACTGATGGACTTTTGGAATCACTTGATTATGAATCAGTTGGTACTTGCGAACCGTGCCTCGTGGGCAAGATGACTAAAACACCGTTCTCCGGTACTATGGAGAGAGCAACAGATTTGTTGGAAATCATACATACAGATGTATGTGGTCCGATGAATGTTGAAGCTCATGGCGGATATCGTTATTTTCTCACCTTCATAGATGATTTAAGCAGATATGGGTATATCTACTTAATGAAACACAAGTCTGGAACATTTGAAAAGTTCAAAGAATTTCAGAGTGAAGTGGAAAATCATCGTAACAAGAACATAAAATTCCTATGATCTGATCGTGGAGGAGAATATTTGAGTTACGAGTTTGGTTTACATTTGAAACAATGCGGAATAGTTTCGCAACTCACGCCACCCGGAACACCACAACGAAATGGTGTGTCCGAACGTCGTAATCGTACTTTACTAGATATGGTGCGATCTATGATGTCTCTTACTGATTTACCGCTATCGTTCTGGGATTATGCTTTAGAGACGGCCGCATTCACGTTAAATAGGGCACCATCAAAATCCGTTGAGATGACGCCTTATGAACTATGGTTTGGCAAGAAACCGAAGTTGTCGTTTCTTAAAGTTTGGGGCCGCGATGCTTATGTGAAGAAACTTCAACCAGATAAGCTCGAACCTAAATCGGAGAAATGTGTCTTCATAGGATACCCAAAAGAAACAGTTGGGTATATGAGGTAGTTCTGGACTAGGGGGTGTCCGGATAGCCGAACTATCATCATCGGCCGGACTCCAAGACTATGAAGATACAAGATTGAAGTCTTCGTCCGTGTCCGGATGGGACTTTCCTTGGCGTGGAAGGCAAGGTTGGCGATACGGATATGTAGATCTCCTACCTTTGTAACCGACTTTGTGTAACCCTAGCCCTCTCTGGTGTCTATATAAACCGGATGGCTGTAGTCCATAGGACGAACAACAATCATACCATAGGCTAGCTTCTAGGGTTTAGCCTCCTTGATCTCGTGGTAGATCCACTCTTGTAACACACATCATCAATACTAATCAAGCAGGATGTAGGGTTTTACCTCCATCAAGAGGGCCCGAACCTGGGTAAAACATCGTGTCCCTCGTCTCCTGTTACCATCCGCCTAGATGCACAGTTCGGGACCTCCTACCCGAGATCCGCCGGTTTTGACACCGACATTGGTGCTTTCATTGAGAGTTCCTCTATGTCGTCACCGATAGGCTCGATGGCTTCTTCAACCATCATCAACGACATAGTCCAGGGTGAGACCTTCCTCCCCGGACAAATCTTTGTATTCGGCGGCTTTGCACTGCGGGCCAATTCGCTTGGCCAACTGGAGCAGATCGAAAGCTACGCCCCTGGCCGTCAGGTCAGGTTTGGAAGTTTGAACTTCACGGATGACATCCGCGGGGACTTGATCCTCGATAGGTTTGAGCCACAGCCAAGCGTGCCGCACTGTCGCGGTGAGCATGATTTAGCTCTGCAGCCGGACAGTACCTTCGAGGCCGCACTCGAAACTGCTCTGATCTTCAATTCGGAGCCAGCTTCGCAGATCGAGGATGGATGCCTAGACACCGCCTCGGGGGCTGCAACCTCTACGGCGATAGAGCCGAACACTGACTTTGTCCCTCATAAAGCTCATGACTCCGAGGTGCCGGACTCCTCGCCGGACTCCGAACCTCCCGCGCCTGCCCCGATCGAATCCGATTGGGCGCCGATCATGGAGTTCACCGCAGCGGACGTCTTTCAACACTCACCTTTCGGTGACATCTTGAGTTTGCTAAAATATCTCTCGTTATCAGGAGAGCCCTGGCCGGACTGCGGTCAGGACGGTTGGGATGCGGACGACGAAGAAATTCAAAGCCCACCCACCACCCACTTGGTAGCCGCTGTCGACGATTTAACCGACATGCTAGACTACGACTCCGAGGACATCGACGGTATGGACGACGATGCCGGAGACGACCAAGAACCAGCGCCTATTGGGCACTGGACAGCCACCTCATCATAGGACATATACATGGTGGATATCCCGAAAGATGGGAATGGCGAAGGAACAGAGGAGGATGACCCCTCCAAAAAGCAGCCCAAGCGCCGGCGTCAGCGGCGCCGCTCTAAATCCCGCCATAGCAAGAATGAAGACTCCAGGACCGGAGACAATAATACACCGGACAGTGCCGAAGACAACCCGCTCCAGCAAGATGCAGCGCAAGAGGACGGAGACGCCAGCCCTTATGAAGGAGCAGCAGGAGAAGAGGCAGAGGATTATACGCCTCCCTCCGGAGACGAAGCGAGCCTCGACGATGACGAATTCGTCGTGCCTGAGGATCCCATCGAACAAGAGCGTTTTAAACGCAGGCTTATGGCCACGGCGAACAGCCTCAAGAAAAAGCAGCAACAGCTTAGAGCTGATCAGGATCTGCTAGCCGACAGATGGACTGAAGTCCTCGCGGCCGAAGAGCATGAGCTCGAACGCCCCTCCAAAAGCTACCCTAAACGCAAGTTGCTCCCCCAATTAGAGGAGGAGGCTTACGAACCCGCATCACCAGGAGACAATACGGCTGACCGACCACCCCGTGGTCGCGACGGAGAGGCCTCTAGGCCCTTCACTAGACCTGTACCCCGGCATCGCTCGAAAAGCACACGGCCACAGGGGAACACTCCGGACTTGCGAGATATATTGGAGGATAAGGCAAGACAATCAAGATCGGTCTATGGACCGCGTGGGCATCCCACGATACGTGACGACAATCGTCGCGCCGGACACAGTAAGTCCGGCCGGGCCGAACAAAATAGACCAAGCTCCCTTGAGCTCCGTCGTGATATCGCCCAGTACAGAGGCGCCGCACACCCACTATGCTTCACAGATGAAGTAATGGATCATCAAATCCCCGAAGGGTTTAAACCCGTCAATATTGAATCCTACGATGGCACAACAGACCCCGCGGTTTGGATCAAAGACTATCTCCTTCACATCCACATGGCCCGCGGTGACGATCTTCACGCCATCAAATACCTCCCCCTCAAGCTTAAAGGACCAGCCCGGCATTGGCTCAACAGCTTGCCAGCAGAGTCAATTGGGAGTTGGGAGGACCTGGAAGCCGCATTCCTCGATAACTTCCAAGGCACTTATGTGCGACCACCAGACGCTGATGACCTAAGCCACATAATTCAGCAGCCAAACGAATCGGCCAGGCAATTCTGGACACGGTTCTTAACCAAGAAAAACCAAATCATCGACTGTCCGGATGCGGAGGCCCTCGCGGCCTTCAAGTATAACATCCGCGACGAGTGGCTTGCCCGGCACCTGGGACAGGAAAAGCCGAAATCCATGGCAACCCTCACATCACTCATGACCCGCTTCTGCGCGGGTGAGGACAGCTGGCTAGCACGCAGCAACAACCTCAGCAAAAATTCTGGCAGTCCGGACTTCAAGGACCGAAATGGCAGGCCGCGTCGCAACAAAAACAAACGCCGCATTAACGGCGATCATATTGAGGATACGACAGTCAATGCCGGATTCAGAGGCTCTAAACCCGGTCAGCGGAAAAAGCCATTCAAAAGAACTACTCCGGGTCCGTCCAATTTGGACCGAATACTCGACCGCTTGTGCCAGATACACGGCACCCCCGAAAAGCCAGCTAACCACACCAACAGGGACTGTTGGGTATTCAAGCAGGCAGGCAAGTTAATTGACGAAAACAATGACAAGGGGCTGCATAGCGATGACGAGGACGAGATCCAACCGCCGATAGAGGACAGAAGGGTTTCCCCACACAGGTGCGGACGGTGAACATGATATACGCAACGCACATATCCAAAAGGGAGCGGAAGCGTGCACTCAGGGATGTCTACGCGATGGAGCCAGTTGCCCCGAAGTTCAATCCATGGTCCTCCTGCCCGATCACTTTTGACCGAAGGGACCACCCCACCAGCATCCGCCACGGCGGATTCGCCGCACTGGTCTTAGACCCAATCGTCGATGGATTTCACCTAACCAGAGTCCTGATGGACGGCGGCAGCAGCCTGAACCTGATTTACCAGGATACAGTGCGCAAAATGGGCATAGACCCCTCAAGGATTAAACCTACCAAAACGACCTTTAAAGGTGTCATACCAGGTGTAGAAGCCAATTGTACAGGCTCAATTACACTGGAAGTGGTCTTCGGATCCCCGGATAACTTTCAAAGCGAGGAGTTAATCTTCGACATAGTCCCGTTCCGCAGCGGCTATCATGCCTTGCTCGGACGCACCGCATTTGCAAAGTTCAATGCGGTGCCGCACTACGCATACCTCAAGCTCAAGATGCCAGGCCCTCGAGGAGTCATCACGGTCAACGAAAACACTAAACGTTCTCTCCGCATGGAGGAACATACAGCGGCTCTCGCGGCAGAAGTGCAATGCAGCCTCTTAAGGCAATTCTCGAGTCCGGCCTTTAAGCGGCCGGACACAGCTAAGCGCGCCCGGAATAACTTACAACAAGACCACCTGGCACGTTCCAAGCACGCGTAGCAGTGCGGCCCCAACCCCAGCTCCTGCGAAACGTTAAAGCAGGTCCTTCGCGTACACCATTACGCTCTGAAGGTACCATGGGCATGGGGAGAGGGGCACGACCACGATAAACCCAGACTGCGGCTCAACCACACCAGGTGCTCTCAAGTGTGTCGTTCTTTTTTCTTTTCTTTTTACCTTTTATTTTTTACCCACAGGACTCCATTTGTCAGAGGCCCTGTCCGGCAGCAGATCTGCCGAACTCACGATGCAGCAGCCAGGGAAGGATAAAGGCTACAACGAATATACAGGTGGTCTCCGTTACGAGCATTTTTATACACCAATCTGCAGCCTACCCCTGGAGGGGGACATGTTTAACAGTCCCATACCTTGCTTATCGTACTATTTGTATCATTCTGCATTCATAGCAGCACTTATTGAATAAAACAATGCAGCACCTTTTTGTGTTAGAGCATGACCGGATGGCCGTATCTGGCCGTTCAGATTCTTCCGCATCAGGCACATCCGGTGCTGCTCATCTTGGCGTTCATGCCAAGCCTCATATAGATGGCATGGTATCTACTGTACATGGAAACTGTTTATTGTAACCTGATTGTAATCCTGTACTCTATATATACGTGAATATGAGGTGGACGAGGCATGCAATCAGCAGCCCGTTCTTTCCCAACTTACATGGTATCAGGCCGATAGGTCCTTTCCTGCCAAGAACTCGATCCCAACACCTAATCCTCCTCAGCTCCACAGCTTCCCTCAGCCCTAACCCTCCCAATCACCATGAACGCCGATGATCTGAAAAAGCTCGAAGAGGAGCTCAAGAACCGCGAGTCCATCCTGCAGACTCGCGAGGAAGAACTCAAGCGCGTTGATGCGGAGAAGGGCAAAACTGTCCTCATCCCCTCTCCTGCACCCTCCTCCTACGCCGCCTCCATCAAGACCTATGTCCCCATCACTCTCGATCTTCAAGACTCCAACTACGTCAAGTGGCGTGAGCTGTTTCTCGTCGCCCTCGGTCGCTATGGCCTCTCCAACCACGTCGTCGGCGACGCTGCCGCCACCCCCTCCGACACTTCGCCCGCCTCCGATTGGGGGCGCGATGACTACACCATGCTCTCCTGGATCTACGGCTCGATCTCTCTCGAGCTGTTCGGCATCATCATGGCTCCAGGATCCTCCGCTCGACAGATATGGGACACCATCGCCAATATGTTCCACGACAACAAGAAGAGTCGTGCCCTTGCTCTCGATGCTGAATTCCGCAACACTCCCCAAGGCGACATGACGATCTCTGAGTATTGCGCCAAGCTGAAGAATCTTTCTGATGCCCTTGCCGATGTCGGGCAGACCATCACCGACGAGACCCTCGTCCTCACCCTGTTGCGCGGCCTCAGCGAACAGTATGCACACTTGCGCACTTTTCTTCCGTTTCAGTCGTCGTTCCCATCCTTCTTGCAGACCAGATCAGCACTAATTCTTGAGGAGGCACAGAAGAAGGCGGACGCCAAGAACACTACTGCCACGGCTCTTTGGGCTAGCGGCAACAGCATTCTTCCAAGCGCCGGTGGTGAGCGCACACCTTCCGGGGGCGCAGGACGAGGCAGCTCAGTCTCCTACAACAGCAACGGCCAAGGCTACCGCGGCGGCGGCGGCCGTGGACGTGGCCGTGGCGGACGTGGCCGTGGACGCAGTGAACCATGGATGTTCAATCCGTGGACAGGGCTGCCAACTCGTGCAGGCCACGTACAACACCCGGCGCCATCCCAGCCTCAACCATGGCAACAAACATGTGCATGGCGTGCTCCAGATCCAGGCCTTCTTGGTCCTCGTCCTACAAGCACTTCTCAAGCATATGCAGCATATGCTCCAGCAACTGGCTACACCAACATGCATCTCCACCAGGCGCCACCTCCTCCCACCTTGCAGCAGCAGCAGCAACAGCTCGACCCCGCGCTTGTCACCGCCCTGAACAACATGCACTTCCCCAACAATGAATGGTACATGGATTTCGGCGCTTCCTCCCATATGGCATCCGATCCGGGTAAACTTCAATCTCTCACACCATCTTCCGCTCACACAGTAACCGTTGGCAATGGCGCGTCTCTTCCCATCACTCATATTGGCTCCCAAACACTTGCATCTCTCTCTAAACCTCTCTATCTTCGCAATATTCTTGTAGTTCCCAACATTATCAAAAATCTCGTATCTGTTCATCAATTTACCATTGATAATTATTATTCTATTGAATTTGATCCCTTCGGTTTTTCTGTGAAGGCCCTTCCATCCAAGACCGTGATTCTTCGATGCAATAGCTCTGGACCACTCTACCCTCTCCACCCACCAGCACTTGCCGAAGCTCACGCCATCATCGCCTCTACCTCGCTTTGGCATCGTCGACTTGGACACCCCGGCAACCACACCATGTCACGTCTAAATAGCTCCAAGCATATTTCTTTCAATAAAGTAGGGCCTCCCCTCTGTCATGCGTGTCAGTTAGGCAAACATGTTATGCTTCTCAAACTTCTACTACTCGCCCGTTTGAAATAATTCATTGTGATTTATGGACGTCCCCAGTTCCTAGCACTTCTGGTTTTTGTTATTATCTTATCATCGTTGACGACTATACACATTATTTTTGGAGCTTTCCCTTACGCAAAAAATCTGATGTTTACACCACCTTCACTGCTTTTCACGCCTACAGTCGTACCCAATTTAATTTGTCTATTTACGCACTCCAATGTGACAATGGCCAAGAATTTGAAAACACTAAACTAAATACTTTCTGCACCACCCATGGCATTCTTTTTCGCCTATCTTGTCCTTACACCTCCCAGCAAAATGATACTGCCGAGCGAGCAATCCATACGACTAATAACGTCATTCGCACCCTTCTTTTCCAAGCCTCCATGCCACCATCTCTTTGGGCCGAAGCCCTCCATACTGCCACCTACCTCATAAACATTCGCCCTACAGCCGCACGGAAATTTTCAACACCATATACCCTGTTGTTCGGCCTCTCTCCGTCTTACAATGACCTTCGAGTATTTGGTTGCCTTTGTTACCCTAACACATCCTCCACTTCCCCTAATAAGCTCAGCGCCCGCTCAACTAAATGTGTTTTTCTTGGTTATCCTACACGTCATCGTGGGTACCGCTGTCTTGATCTCACAACCCGGTGCATCATTATCTCGCGTCACGTTATCTTTGACGAGACTACATTTCCGTATGCACCTGAATCATCTTCCACGCCACCACCACCCCCTGTCCTATTCGATCCACCACCAACTCCTCAATACATGCATCACCCAGCAGCTCATGCTACAATGCCAACCACTACACTCAATTCATCTCTACATGTACCAGATCCCAAACCCACTATGCATGCACCCGTTATGCATGGTTTTCCCGGCCACACTTCCCAGAGCATCCAACCAGCCACACCTAGCTCAACTCCTTCCGCCTCTCCACCACCAGACGGTCCAACATCTCCAGGCCCACCTCCATCTCCAGCCGAACCACCTTCTCTGAGTTCTCTATCTCAAACGCATTCTGCGACCCTTCCGCCTGAGTCAGCTACACACCCAACGCCACCACTTCATCGTACACGCTCAGTCACAGGCCGACTTCCACCACCCATTGATCGCCTTAATTTATCAGCCATCACAGCCTCTCCCATCCCATACAATTATCTCACTGCCCTACGTGATCCCTCTTGGCGACACGCCATGCAGGAAGAATTCGATGCTCTCACACTCAATCAAACTTGGCAATTAGTTCCTCCCCCTTTAGGTGCTAATATCGTTAGCGGAAAATGGGTATTCCGTCACAAACACAATCCCGATGGTTCTCTCTCTCGCCATAAAGCTCGGTGGGTTGTTCGAGGGTTCTCTCAGCAACATGGTGTCGATTTTGACGAGACTTTTAGCCCTGTCATCAAACCTGTGACCATTCGTATTGTTCTTTCTTTAGCTACATCCCACTCCTGGCCGATCCATCAACTAGACGTTAAAAACGCCTTCCTTCATGGTCATCTTGATGAAGTAGTCTATAGCCAACAACCATCCGGTTTCGTGGATCCTCAACATCCCACTCATGTATGTCGTCTTCTCAAATCCCTCTATGGCCTTAAACAGGCACCCCGTGCATGGTTTCAGTGTTTCGCAACCTTTGCTCGCACAATAGGATTTATCGAGTCCAAGTCTGATGCCTCTCTATTTATCCTTAATCGTAACAATAACTTAGCCTATCTTATTCTTTATGTCGACGACATCATTCTCACCACTTCTACTCACACACTTCTACGGTCTATCATCCTGTCCCTTAGCACCGAATTTGCCATGAAGGATCTCGGCACCCTTCACCACTTCCTCGGTATTTCTGTAACTCGCACCGCCTCTGGTCTTCACCTATCTCAACGCCAATATATTCTCGACATTCTCTCTCGTGCAGGTATGCGCGACTGTCATCCTGTCCAAACTCCTATCGATACCAAGGCCAAATTATCCGGTTCGGTTGGCACTCCTGTCACCGATCCCTCTCTCTACCGGAGTCTCACCGGAGCTCTTCAGTACGCCACTCTCACTCGTCTCGAAATAGCCTATGCTGTTCAACAAGTTTGCCTTCATATGCATGATCCTAAAGAGCCTCACTTCCATCTAATTAAACGCATACTTCGGTACCTCAAAGGTACTCTCCATCATGGTATTCTCCTACACTCTTCTTCCTCCCATTCTCTCACTGCCTACTCTGATGCCGATTGGGTCGGATGCCCGGACACCAGACGTTCAACGTCGGGTTTTTGCATGTTCCTCGGTGATAACCTTATCTCTTGGTCCTCGCGACGGCAAACAACGGTGTCACGCTCCAGCGCCGAGGCAGAGTATAGAGCTGTTGCAACGGCAGTGGCTGAATCTTGTTGGGTCCGCCAATTACTCCATGAACTTCATCGACCTATTAATAGTGCTACCATTGTCTATTGCGATAACGTCAGTGCAGTTTATCTTTCTGCCAACCCGGTTCAACATCGTCGCACGAAGCATATCGAGCTGGACATTCACTTTGTTCGCGAGAAGGTTGCTCTGAGTGCCGTTCGTGTTCTTCATGTCCCCTCGTCCTCTCAATTTGCGGACATCTTCACCAAAGGACTACCGACGGCATTATTTCATGACTTCCGGACCAGTCTTCACGTCGCTGCTCTCCCGAGTTCAGACTGCGGGGGCGTGTTAGAGCATGACCGGATGGCCGTATCTGGCCGTTCAGATTCTTCCGCATCAGGCACATCCGGTGCTGCTCATCTTGGCGTTCACGCCAAGCCTCATATAGATGGCATGGTATCTACTGTACATGGAAACTATTTATTGTAACCTGATTGTAATCCTGTACACTATATATACGTGAATATGAGGTGGACGAGGCATGCAATCAGCAGCCCGTTCTTTCCCAACTTACATTTTGCTTATAATTGCATTTCCTTTTCATACATATGTTCATTCACGGCATATTGCATCCGTACACTTTGGTACGGCTAATACACACCAGGGGCTTATGTTCCCCGCATCATGGTGTGATGAGTCCGAACACTTTCACAAGTGCGGCACCCCGAAGTTATAGCACTATATGCATCGGCTCCGAATCATGTCTTGGGTCAATAGTTGGGTTTTCCCGGCTCCCATGTTTTGGTACCTTACGTTCCGTTATATCGGCTAAGGTAGCACTGGGAGAACCACTGCGATTGCGCCCCAGTTGAGCTGGGTTAACGCCTCAGTGGAGAAAGCTAAAACTGACCGTCATGATGAGGCGAGAGCCGGTCGCTGTTCGAGAGGTTTTTTGCGAGTCCTTAAAGACTTATGCCGCTTAGAGCGAGGAGCCGGATACTGTCCGGCCAAGGCGTGGATAGCGCCCCAAATTCGGCCTTCCGAAGACTAGGGGCTTCGCGGAAATTTAAAATTATAGAATTCTATGGCTAAGTGAGAGTGTTCAAGCATTATAAGTCCGGTTGCCTTGTTCGCTGTGTCGAGCGCCTCCCTAGATGGACCCAAAAATGGGAACAAGAGCGCTCGAGTTTATCCCGAACACCCCAGCACTCGTGGCATGGGGGCTGAAGCCGACGACTTGCCATCTCTCAGATTTGATAAACAGCCGCACAGAAGGTAATATTTTAAATTAACAAGCATTGCTTAGCGCATATGAACCAAGTTTTCAGCGCACATGATAACAAACTGCGAGTGTACTCAAATATTACATCTTTGGAGCACTCACCCATAATAGTGCGGGCGCCCTTCAGCACACTCTTATAATACATCTCGGGCGTGCGATGCTCCTTGCCCTCTGGTGGCGGGTCCGTCACGAGCTTCTGAGCATCCATCTTGCCCCAGTGCACCTTTGCGCGGGCAAGGGCCCGGCGGGCACCTTCAATACAAGCGAAATGCTTGATGACTTCAACCCATGGGCACGCATCCACCAGCCGCCGCACTAGGCCGAAGTAGCTCCCAGGCATGGCCTCCTTAGGCAACAGCCGAACTATGAGGCCCTTCATGGCCTGTTCGGCCGCCTTGTGGAGCTCGACCAGCTGCTTCAACTAGTCGCTAAGGGGCACCGAATGTCCGGCCTCATCATACTGAGACCAAAAGACCTTCTCCGTCGAGCTCCCCTCCTCGGCCCGGTAAAATGCGGCAGCATCGGACACGCTGCGAGGAAGATCTGCGAACGCTCCTGGAGAGCTCCGAATTCGGGTAAGCAACAGGTAATTAACACTCACATGCTTACTTTGCATGAAAAATGCCTTACCCGCTGCTATTTTCTTCACCGCCTCAATCTCCTGGAGGGCCTTGTAGGCTTCGGCCTTAGCGGCTTTGGCACTCTCAAGAGCCGTTGCAAGCTCAGACTCTCGAGTCTTTGAGTCACGCTCCAAGCTCTCATGTTTTTTCACGAGATCCTGGAGCTCTTGCTGTACCTCCGCCACCCGCGCCTCCTGCCTCTCTCGCTCGGTGCGCTTTGTGGCCGCATTGCGTTCGGCCACGGCCACCGCCTCCTTCAGGGTCGCCACCTCGTTAGTGGCCCCTACAATACCCAAGTTATCCTTGTCATTTTTCTTGCAACCAAATCCTTTTCTATAAGGTACAATTTTCATAAGGTATTACTCACCTTCTTTTTCCTCGAGCTGCTTCTTGGCATGGCCGAGCTCGTTCTCGGACCGCTCAAGGTTTTCCTTCAAAGTATTGACCTCCGCAGTCATTGTGGCGGAGGTCAGCAGCACAGCCTGCAATCCCATATTGACATATTTTCATGACTCCTGCGTTTATCTTTCTAAAGATCCTCAGTCCGTCTTTTCTTTCCGAACACCGAACCGAGCATCAGGGGCTACTGTCTATGCGGTACCATTTTACATATGTTGAAATTCTTACCTCAAAGCCTGTTAGAAGGCTGCTGCAGGCTTCGGTCAGCCCGCTCTTGGCGAGCTGAACCTTCTGAATCACCGCACTCATAACAGTGCGGTGTTCCTCTTCGATGGAGGCGCCGTTGAGTGCCTCCAGCAAATTATCCGGCACCTCCGGTTGGACGGAGGCAGCCGGCGTCGCGGTCTTGCCCTTCTTACGAAGGGGTCGCCCGCCGGACTCCGGAGCCACTGTGGCCTCCGGGGCTGAGTCCGGTGCAAAGTCCGGGAGGTTGTCCTGTGACACCTCCGGGGCCTCCTCCTCCTGGTAGGTCCCTTCCTGGGACCCCACCTCGGCGTCGTCCGCGGCACGAGGGGTGGAGGCAGTCAGAAGGGAATCCATATCCGACGCACCCAAGGACCCGCTCGACGAAACGGGAAGATCATCCTTGGGCGGACTGCAGGGTTGTATGTGGCATTAGAAAGACATTATGTGGCGAAAAGAAAAAACCTTGAAGTTATTCGGGAGTCCAGATACTTACGATCTCACCAGGGGCTTGGCCCTTGGAGGCCAGTCCTCGTCGTCGTCACTGGCGTTGGCGGAGCGGTCCGGGGGAAGAGTTTTTCCCTTCTTGGACCCTTCGGCCTCCCTTGTTGGGGAGGCCTTCCTTTTCTTCCCTCCCCCCGCTGGGGGAGAGGCTTTCTTCTCCTCCTCGCCTTGGTGGGAGGAGTCGGCCTCGGATTCATCATCCGATAGCACCTGAAAACGGGAACTCTTCCAAGTCCCCGTGGCCTTCTTCTTGGCCTTCTTCTCCGGCACCACGTGAGGTGCTGGAGCCAGCAGCCCCGTTAGGCGGGCGTCCGCTGGGTCCTCTAGCAATGGGGCCAGACAGATAGTCCATTCGGCCTTCGCTAGCTAGTCCTGTCAAAGGTAAAGGGAGTTTTAGATCCCGCATAGAGTCAAACTATGGAAAACAAGTGGCAAAATCACTTACCTCATCAGCCGGACGCTGCGAGCGGAATCCGCGATCTTCGGTAGCGGATGCGGGAGCTTCGGCGCCCTTGAACAGCACCTTCCAGACATCTTCGTACGTAGTGTCGAAGAGCCCGCTCAGGGTCTGGTGCTGCGCCGGATCGAACTCCCACATGTTGAAACCCCGTCGTTGGCACGGGAGAATCCAGCGGATGAGCATGACCTGGACTACGTTGACAAGTTTGAGCTTCTTGTCCACCAGCTTCTGGATACAGGCTTGGAGTCCGATCAGCTCCTCCGAATTCCCCCAGATCAGACCACTCTCTTTCCAGGAGGTGAGCCGTGTAGGGATGCCGGATCTAAATTCGGGGGCCGCTGCCCAATCAGCGTCACGCGGCTCGGTGATGTAGAACCACCCCGATTGCCACCCCTTGATGGTTTCCACGAAAGTGCCTTCCAGCCACGTAACGTGGGACATCCTGCCCACCATGGCGCCTCCGCACTCCGCTTGGCTGCCCTTCACAACCTTCGGCTTGACACTGAAGGTCTTGAGCCACAAGCCGAAGTGGGGATGGATGCAGAGGAAGGCCTCGCACACGACGATAAACGCCGAGATGTTGAGAACGAAATTCGGGGCCAGATCATGGAAATCCAGGCCGTAGTAGAACATGAGCCCCCGGACAAAGGGATGAAGTGGGAACCCCAGTCCGCGGAGGAAATGGGGAAGAAACACTACCCTCTCATGGGGCCTGGGGGTGGGGTTGAGCTCTCCCTCGTCGGGGAGCCGGTGCGCGATGTCGCTGGACAAGTATCCGGCGTCGCGCAGCTTCTGGATCTGCCCCTCCGTGACGGAGGAGGCCATCCACTTGCCTCCTGCTCCGGACATAGTTGGAGAAGGTTGAGGTGAGAAGTGCGGACTTGGGCGCTGGAGCTCGAGTTTGCAGAGATGGATAAGCCAAGGAGGAAGAAGGCGCAGGTAAAAGGGTTGGATCTTTATCCCCTTATATGGGCGGACAGAAACACGCGTCCCCACCGGCCGGTAAAACTCGCTTATCTCCCAAGCATCACAATCAATGGCGCGGTTGGGTTACCCATCTCCGTATTGATGGGAATCCCGGAATAAGGGGAACACGATCTCTGCTTCGACAAGACGTGCCAAGGAAACCGCCTCGCTAAACGCGCTGAGGTGGAACAATAAAAACAATTCGAGTAAAGGCTTGGAAGTGGTATGACGTCACGCCACAGAATACTTCAGCAGATTGATCTTGTGTAATATTATTCTCTCTACGGTGGTATGTGGAATTTATTTTTGCAGAGCCGGACACTATCCTAGTGTTCACAATCTTCTATAGATTATTCGGAGGAAGAACCCGCCTTGCAATGCCGAAGACAATATGCGCGCCAGACTCGTCGTCATTGAAGCCTGGTTCAGGGGCTACTGAGGGAGTTCCGGACTAGCGGGTGTCCGGATAGCCGAACTATCATCATCGGCCGGACTCCAAGACTATGAAGATACAAGATTGAAGACTTCATCCCGTGTCCGGATGGGACTTTCCTTGGCGTGGAAGGCAAGCTTGGCGATACGGATATGTAGATCTCCTACCTTTGTAACCGACTTTGTGTAACCCTAGCCCTCTCCGGTGTCTATATAAACCGGATGGCTGTAGTCCATAGGACGAACAACAATCATACCATAGGCTAGCTTCTAGGGTTTAGCCTCCTTGATCTCGTGGTAGATCCACTCTTGTAACACACATCATCAATATTAATCAAGCAGGACGTAGGGTTTTACCTCCATCAAGAGGGCCCGAACCTGGGTAAAACATCGTGTCCCTCGTCTCCTGTTACCATCCGCCTAGACACACAGTTCGGGACCCCCTACCCGAGATCCACCGGTTTTGACACCGACAATATACCTTCTATCACAGATCCGAAGTCAAGACATTCGTTGCTAAGAATGGATCATTTCTAGAGAAGAATTTTCTCTCGAAAGAAGTGAGTGGGAGGAAAGTAGAACTTGATGAGGTAACTATATCTGCTCCCTTATTGGAAAGTAGTTCATCACAGAAACCGGTTTCTGTGACACCTACACCAATTAGTGAGGAAGCTAATGATATTGATCATGAAACTTCAGATCAAGTTTCTACTGAACTTCGAAGGTCTACCAGAGTAAGATCCACACCAAAGTGGTACGGTGATCCTATTCTGGAAGTCATGTTACTTGACCATGACGAACCTACGAACTATGAGGAAGCGATGATGAGCCCAGATTCCGCAAAATGGCTAGAAGCCATGAAATCTGAGATGGGATCCATGTATGAAAACAAAGTATGGACTTTGGTTGACTTGCCCGATGATCGGCAAGCCATTGAGAATAAATGGATCTTTAAGAAGAAGACTGACGCTGATGGTAATATAACTGTCTATAAAGCTCGACTTGTTGCGAAAGGTTTTCGACAAGTTCAAGGGGTTGACTATGATGAGACTTTCTCACCTGTAGCGATGCTTAAGTCTGTCCGGATCATGTTAGCTATTGCTGCATTTCATGATTATGAAATTTGGCAAATGGATGTCAAATTTGCATTCTTGAATGGATTTCTGGAAGAAGAGTTGTATATGATGCAGCCAGAAGGTTTTGTTGATCCAAAAGGTGCTAACAAAGTATGCAAACTCCAGCGATCCATTTATGGACTGGTGCAAGCATCTCGGAGTTGGAATAAACGCTTTTATAGTGTGATCAAAGCATATGGTTTTATACAGACTTTTGGAGAAGCCTGTATTTACAAGAAAGTGAGTGGGAGCTCTGTAGCATTTCTAATATTATATGTAGATGACATATTATTAATTGGAAATGATATAGAATTTCTGGATAGCATAAAAGGATACTTGAATAAAAGTTTTTCAATGAAAGACCTCGGTGAAGCTGCTTACATATTGGGTATCAAGATTTATAGAGATAGATCAAGACGCTTAATAGGACTTTCACAAAGCACATACCTTGATAAAATTTTGAAAAAGTTCAAAATGGATCAGGCAAAGAAAGGGTTCTTGCCCGTGTTACAAGGAATGAAGTTGAGTCAGACTCAATGCCCAACCACTGCAGAAGATAGAGAAAAAAATGAAAGATGTTCCCTATGCTTCAGCCATAGGCTCTATCATGTATGCAATGCTGTGTACCAGACCTGATGTATGCTTAGCAATAAGCTTGGCAGGAAGGTACCAAAGTAATCCAGGAGTGGATCACTGGACAGCGGTCAAGAACATCCTGAAATACCTGAAAAGGACTAAGGATATTTTTCTCGTATATGGAGGTGACAAAGAGCTAGTCGTAAATGGTTACGTCGATGCAAGCTTTGACACTGATCTGGACGATTCTAAATAGCAAACCGGATACGTATTTTTATTAAACGGTGGAGCTGTAAGTTGGTGCAGTTCTAAACAAAGCGTCGTGGCGGGATCTACATGTGAAGCGGAGTACATAGCTGCTTCAGAAGCAGCAAATGAAGGAGTCTGGATGAAGGAGTTCATTACCGATCTAGGTGTCATACCTAGTGCATCGGGACCAATGAAGATCTTCTGTGACAATACTGGTGCAATTGCCTTGGCAAAGGAATCCAGATTTCACAAGAGGACCAAGCACATCAAGAGACGCTTCAATTCCATCCGGGACCAAGTCCAAGTGGGAGACATAGAGATTTGCAAGATACATACGGATCTGAATGTTGCAGACCCATTGACTAAGCCTCTCTCACGAGCAAAACATGATCAGCACCAAGACTCCATGGGTGTTAGAATCATTACTATGTAATCTAGATTATTGACTCTAGTGCAAGTGGGAGACTGAAGGAAATATGCCCTAGAGGCAATAATAAAGTTATTATTTATTTCCTCATATCATGATAAATGTTTATTATTCATGCTAGAATTGTATTAACCGGAAACATGATACATGTGTGAATACATAGACAAACATATAGTCACTAGTATGCCTCTACTTGACTAGCTCATTAATCAAAGATGGTTATGTTTCCTAACCATAGACATGTGTTGTCATTTGATTAACGAGATCACATCATTAGGAGAATGATGTGATTGACATGACCCATTCCGTTAGCCTAGCACTTGATCGTTTAGTATATTGTTATTGCTTTCTTCATGACTTATACATGTTCCTGTAACTATGAGATTATGCAACTCCCGTTTACTGGAGGAACACTCTGGGTACTACCAAACGTCACAACGTAACTGGGTGATTATAAAGGAGTACTACAGGTGTCTCCGAAGGTACATGTTGGGTTGGCGTATTTCGAGATTAGGTTTTGTCACTCCGATTGTCGGAGAGGTATCTCTGGGCCCTCTCGGTAATGCACATCACTATAAGCCTTGCAAGAAATGTAGCTAAATGAGTTAGTTACGGAATGATGCATTACGTAACGAGTAAAGAGACTTGCTGGTAACGAGATTGAACTAGGTATTAGATACCGACGATCGAATCTCAGGCAAGTAACATACCGATGACAAAGGGAACAACGTATGTTGTTATGCGATTTGACCGATAAAGATCTTCGTGAATATGTAGGAACCAATGTGGGCATCCAGGTTCCGCTATTGGTTATTGACCGAGAATAGTTCTAGGTCATGTCTACATAGTTCTCGAACCCGTAGGGTCCGCACGCTTAACGTTACGATGACAGTTTTATTATGAGTGTATAAGTTTTGATGTACCGAAGTTTGTTCGGAGTCCCGGATGTGATCACGGACATGACGAGGAGTCTCGAAATAGTCGAGACATAAATATTGATATATTGGATGACTATATTCGGACACCGGAAGTGTTCCGGATGTTTTTGGAGAAAACCAGAGTGCCGGAGGGTTACCGGAACCCCCCGGGGAGAGATAATGGGCCACATGGGCCTTGGTGGAAAGAGAGAGGGGCGGCCAGGGTGGGACGCGTGCCCCCTCTCCCTCTGGTCCGAATTGGACTAGGAGGGGGAGCGGCGCCCCCCCTCTTTCCTTCCCCCTCTCCCCCTTCCTTTCCCCTCCTAGTAGGAGTAGGAAAGGGGGAGTCCTACTCCTACTAGGAGGAGGACTCCTCCTCCTTGGCGCGCCCACAAGGGCCGGCCGGCCTCCCCCCTTGCTCCTTTATATACGGGGGCAGGAGGCACCCCAGAACACACAAGTTGATCTACGGATCGTTCCTTAGCCGTGTGCGGTGCCCCCTCCACCATATTCCACCTCGGTCATATCGTCGCGGAGTTTAGGCGAAGCCCTGTGCCGGTAGAACATCATCATCGTCACCATGCCGTCGTGCTGACGGAACTCATCCCTGAAGCTTTGCTGGATCGGAGCCCGAGGATCGTGATCAAGCTGAACGTGTGCTGAACTCGGAGGTGCCGTACGTTCGGTGCTTGGATCGGTCGGATCGTAAAGACGTACGAGTACATCAACCGCGTTGTCATAACGCTTCCGCTTACGGTCTACGAGGGTACGTGGACAACACTCTCCCCTCTCGTTGCTATGTCATCACCATGATCTTGCGTGTACGTAGGAATTTTTTTGAAATTACTACGTTCCCCAACACAGGCTGCTACCCCAACTAGAGGAGGAAGCAACTAAACCTACATCACCAGTGTACGATGCGCCCGATCGGCCACCCCGTGGCCGCGACAGAGAGGCCCTTCGGCCCTCAATCCAAGCCGCACCCCGGCGCCGCTCTAAGAATACCAGAGCACGGGGAAACGCAATAGACCTGCGAGACATATTGGAGGATAAGGCAAGGCAAACAAGATCGATCTACGGATCGCGTGGGCGCCCCACATCACGTGACGATAACCGTCACGCCGGATATGATAAATACGGCCAGGCCGAATACAACAGACAAAGCTCATCCGAGCTACGTCGCGATATAGCCCAGTACAGGGGCGCCGCACACCCACTATGCTTCACAGACGAAGTAATGGATCATCAAATCCCCGAGGGTTTTAAACCCATAAACATCGAATCATACGATGGCACAACTGATCCCGCGGTATGGATCGAGGATTATCTCCTTCATATCCACATGGCCCGTGGTGATGATCTACACGCCATCAAATACCTCCCTCTCAAGCTTAAAGGACCAGCTCGACATTGGCTTAACAGCCTGCTAGCAGAGTCAATTAGTTGCTGGGAGGACCTGGAATCCGCATTCCTTGACAACTTCCAGGGCACTTATGTGCGACCACCAGACGCCGATGACCTAAGCCACATAATCCAGCAACCAGAGGAATCGGCCAGACAATTTTGGACACGGTTCCTAACCAAGAAAAATCAAATAGTCGACTGTCCGGACGCCGAGGCCCTTGCAGCCTTTAGGCACAACATCCGAGACGAATGGCTTGCCCGGCACCTAGGACAGGAAAAGCCGAAATCTATGGCAGCCCTCACGACACTCATGACCCGCTTTTGCGCGGGCGAAGACAGCTGGCTAGCTCATAGCAATAACATAACCAAGAGCCCTGGCAATACGGATACCAAGGACAACAATGGCAGGTCACGTCACAACAAGCACAAGCGCCGCATTAACGGCGGCAATACTGAGGATACGGCAGTCAATGCCGGATTCAGAGGCTCTAAACCCGGTCAGCGGAAGAAGCCATTCAAAAGAAACCCTCTGGGCCCATCCAGCTTAGACTAGATACTCGATCGCTCATGCCAGATACACGGCACCCCCGAACAACCAGCCAACCACACCAACAGGGATTGTTGGGTGTTCAAGCAGGCAGGCAAGTTAAGTGCCGAAACCAGAGACAAGGGGCTGCGTAGCAATGACGAGGAGGATCCCCGACCGCCGAACAACAGAGGACAGATGGGATTCCCCTTGCAAGTGCGGACGGTGAACATGATAACGCAACCCACATCCCCAAAAGGGAGCGGAAACCTGCTCTCAAGGACGTCTACGCGTTGGAGCCTGTCGCCCCAAAGTTCAACCCATGGTCCTCCTGCCCGATCACTTTTGATCGAAGGGACCACCCCACTAGCATCCGTCATGGCGGATTTGCCGCATTGGTCCTAGACCCAATCATTGATGGATTTCACCTCACTAGAGTCCTCATGGACGGCGGTAGCAGCCTGAACCTGCTTTATCAGGATACAGTGCGAAAAATGGGTATAGATCCCTCAAGGATTAAACCCACAAAGACAACCTTTAAAGGCGTCATACCATGTGTAGAAGCCAGCTGTACAGGCTCGGTTAGACTCGAAGTGGTCTTCGGATCCCCGGATAATTTCCGAAGCGAAGAGTTAATCTTCAACATAGTCCCATTCCACAGTGGCTATCACGCCCTGCTCGGACGAACCGCATTTGCAAAATTCAATGCGGTGCCGCACTATGCATATCTCAAGCTCAAGATGCCAGGCCCTCGCGAAGTAATCACGGTAAATGGAAACACCGAACGCTCTATCCGAACGGAGGAGCACACGGCGGCCCTGGCGACGGAAGTACAGAGCAGCCTCTCAAGGTAACTCTCCAATCCGGGTGTTAAGCGTCTAGACAACGTCAAGCGCGCCCGAAGCAATCTACAACAAAGCCGGCTGGCACGTTCCGAGCGAGCATAGCAGTGCGGCCCCAACCCCAGCCCTCGCCAGACAGTGATATCGGTACCACGCGTACATAATTACGCTTTGAAAATACCATGGGCATAAGGGGAAGAGCACAACTACGGCACGCCCAGAATGCGGCTCAACCGCACTTAGGGGCTCCCTATTCTGCCGTTTCTTTTTTATACTTTCAGGACCCAACTATTCGGAAGGCCTGTCTGGCAATACACCCGCCGAACACACGATGCAACAGCCAGGGCGAGAACAAGCCGCGTCGAATGTCCAGGTGGCCTCTATAATGAGTTAAATACCTATTTTTACTTAAAGTCTCGCAGCTTGCCCCTGGAGGGGGACATGTCAAATAATTCCATCTCTTGCTTATCGCACTATTTGTATCGTTCTGCTTCCATAGCAGCCCTTTTTAATAAAACAAGACATAGCTCTTATCTTTTATTGTATTCATCTATTTTTATACACATATGTTCAGTCATGACATTACGCAACCGTATACTTTGGTACGGCCAATACACCAGGGGCTTAAGCACCCCATAACATGGTGTGAGAAGACCGAACACTCTCCTGAGTGCGGCACCCCGAACTTATAGCACTATATGCATCGGCTCCGAATCATGTCTTGGGTCAATAGTTGGGTTTGCCTGGCTCCCATGTTTTGGTACCTTACGTTCCGCAATGTTGGCTAAGGTAGCGCTGGGAGAACTACTGCGATTGTGCCCCAGTTGAGCTGGGTTAACACCTCAGTAGAGAAAGCTAAAACTAACCATCATGATAGTGCGAGAGACCGGTCACTGTTCGCGAGGTTTTTCGAGTCCTTAAAGACTTATGCTGCTTAGAGCGAGGAGCCGGATTTATCTGGCCTAGGCGTGGATAGCGCCCCAAACTCGGTCTTCCGAATACTAGGGGCTTCGCTGAAATTTAAGATTATAGAATTTTATGGCTAAGTGAGAGTGATAAAGCATTATAAGTGTGATGGCCTGGTTCGTTGTGCTGAGCACCTCCCTAGATGGATCCAAGAATGGGAACAAGAGCGCTCAGGTTTATCCCGAACACCCCATCACTCGTGGCATGGGGGTAGAAGCCGACGACTTGCATCTCTCAGATTTGATACGGCCGCACAGAAGGTAATATTTTAAATTAACAAGTGTTGCTTAACGCACATGAACAAAGTTTTCAGCGTACATGATAACAAATGCGAGTCTACTCAAAAATTACATCTTTGGAGCATTCACCCTCTATAAGGCGGGCACCCTTCAGAACGCCCTTATAATACATTTCGGGTGTGCGACACTCCTTGCCCGGCGGTGGCGCGTCCATCAAAAGCTTCTCTGCGTCTAGCTTGCCCCAGTGCACTTTAGCACGGGCAAGGGCCCGACGGGCACCTTCAATACAGACAGAGCGCTTGATGACCTCAATCCACGGACACGCGTCCACCAGCCGCCGCACTAGACCGAAGTAGCTCCCAGGCATGGCTTCTCTAGGACACAGCCGAACTATGAGGCCCTTCATGGCCTGTTCGGCCATCTTGTGGAGCTCGACCATCTGCTTCAGCTGGTCGCTCAGGGGCACCGGATGTTCGGCCTCAGCATACTGAGACCATAACACCTTTTCCGTTGAGCTCCCCTCCTCGGCTCGGTAGAACGCGGCAGCATCAGACACACTACGGGGCAGATCGGCGAACGCTCCCGGAGAGCTCCGGATTCAGGTAAGTAACAGATAATTTAATTTTATATTCTTGCTTTGCATAAAGAATGCCTTACCCGCCGCTATCTTCTTCATCGCCTCGATCTCCTGGAGGGCCTTCTGGGCTTCGGCCTTAGCGGTCTTGGCACTCTCAAGAGCCAACGCGAGCTTGGACTCTCGAGTCTTCGAGTCACGCTCCAAACTCTCGTCTTTTTCCACGAGAGCCTGGAGCTCTTGCCGCACCTCCGCCACCCGCGCCTCCTGGTTCTCTCGCTCGGTGCGCTCCAAGGCCGCACTGTTTTCGGCCTTGGACACCGCTTCCTTCAGGGTCGCCACCTCGGCCGTGGCCCCTGCAACATTTATGTTGGTCCTGTCATTATTTGCAACCAAGTATTTCTATATACATTTACATGCGGTCTGACATACCCTCCTTGTCCTCGAGCTGCTTCTTGGCACGGCCGAGCTCGTTCTCGGACCGCTCGAGGCTCTCCTTCAATGCATTGACCTCCGCAGTCAGTGCGGCAGAGGTCAGCAGCGCAGCCTGCATTCCCATATTGACATATTTTTGTTAGACTCCTGCGTATATCTTTTTAGATCCTCGGCTCGGCTGTTCTTTCCGAACGCCGAACTGAGCATCAGGGGCTACTGTCTATGCGGTAACATTTTCATATGTTTTGAACACATACCTCAAAGCCTGTTAACAAACTTGTACAGGCTTCTGTCAGCCCGCTCTTGGCGGACTGAACCTTTTGAATCACCGCACTCATAACAGTGCGGTGCTCCTTGTCGATGGAGGCGCCGTTAAGCGCCTCCAGCAAATCGTCCGGCACCTCCGGTTGGACGGAGGCCGCCGGCGTAGTAGGCGTGCCCTTCTTGTGAAGGCACTGCCTACCGGTCTCGGGAACCGTTGATGGTTCCGGAGCAGTGTCCGGCCCAGGGCCGGACTTAGATCCCTCTGGGGCTTTACCCCCTTTGGGCCTGGAGTCCGGGAGGTTGCCTTGAGGCGCCTCCAGGACCACCTCCTCCTGGTTCGGTCCCTTTTGGGACTCCACCTCGGTGTCATCCGCAGGGAGAGGGGAGGAGGCCGTCGGAAGTGAAGCGCTGTTCACATCCGACGAACTCAGGGAGCCGCTCGACGAATCGCCGAGCTGAGTTTTGGGCGGACTGCATAATTAAATTCGGCGTCAGAAGCTACCGAATAATAGAGGAGCGCCATAAGTCATTCGGGTATCCGGACACTTATGATTTTGCCAGGGGCTTGACCCTGGATGGCCATTCCTCCCCGTCGTCTTCGGCATCGGAGGCATAGTCCGGCAGAAGGGTCTTCCCCTTCTTGGACCCTCCGGCCTCCCCAGTTGGGGCGGCCTTCCTTTTCTTTCCTCCCCCCGTTGGAGGGGGAGAGGCTTCCTCTTCTTCCTCCTGCTCGTCTTCAGAGGCGGAGGGTGCTTCGGGGTTGTCGGGTGATGAATCCGACACCACCAGGCGCCGGGAGCTCTTTCGAGTCCCCGTGGCCTTCTTCTTGGCCTTCTTCTCCGGCACCACATGAGGTGCCGGAACCAGCAGCCCTATCAATCAGGCGTCCGCTGGGTCTTCTGGTAAGGGAGCCTGAAAGATAACCTGCCCGGACTTCTTCAGCCAGTCCTGTCAAAGGTAAGGGAGTTTAGATCCCGCATAGAGTCAGACTATGAAAGACAAGAGTCCCGTAAAGGGTAGAATAGCTTACCTCGTTGGCCCGACACCGCGAGCTGAATCCGCGATCTTCGGTAGCGGATGCGGGGGCCTCGGCGCCCTTAAACAGCACCTTCCAGGCATCTTCGTACGTGGTGTCGAAGAGCCTGCTCAAGGTTTGGTGTTGTGCGGGATCAAACTCCCACAATTTGAAAGTCCGTTGTTGGCATGGGAGGATTCGGCGGATAAGCATGACCTGGACTATGTTGACGAGCTTGAGATTCTTGTTCACCAGCTTTTGGACGCAGGTTTGGAGTCCGGTCAGCTCTTCCAATCTCCCCACGTTAGACCCGTCTCTTTCCAGGAGGTGAGTCGTGTGGGAAAGCCAGATTGGAATTCGGGGGCCGCCGCCCATTTAGGGTCGCGCGGCTCGGTGATGTAGAACCACCCCGATTGCCACCCTTTTATTGTCTCCACAAAGGAGCCCTCGAGCCATAGGACGTTGGCCATCCGGCCCACCATGGCACCTCCGCACTCCGCTTGGCGGCCGCCCACTACTTTTGGCTTGACACTAAAAGTCTTCATCCATAAGCCGAAGTGGGGCTGGATGCAGAGGAAGGCCTCGCACACGACGATAAACGCAGAGATGTTGAGGACGAAGTTCGGGGCCAGATCGTGGAAGTCTAGGCCATAGTAGAACATGAGCCCCCGGACGAACGGGTGAAGAGGAAAACCCAGTCCACGGAGGAAATGGGGAAGAAAAACAACCCTCTCATGGGGCCTGGGGGTGGGGATGACTTGCCCCACATCTAGAAGCCGGTGTGCGATGTCGTCAGACAAGTATCCGGCCTTCCTCAGCTTTTTGATTTGCCCCTCCGTGACGGAGGAGGCCATCCATCTACCTCCCGCTCCGGACATGATTGGAGAAGGTTGAGGTGGGAAGTGCGGGCTTGGGCGTTGGATCTCGAGTGCGCAGCGACGGATAGGCAAAGGAGGAAGAAGGCGTAAATGGAAAGGGTAGAACCTTATCCCCTTATATGGGCAGCCGAAACTACGAGCCCCCACCGGCCTAATAAAACTCGCTTATCTCCCAAGCGCCGCGGTTAATGGCGCGGTTGGGTTACCAACGCCCGTATTGATGAGAATCCCGGAATAAGGGGACACGATCTCTGCTTTGACAAGACGTGCCAAGGAAACCGCCTCGCTAAACATGCTGAGGTGGAACAGTAAGATGATTCGAATAAAGGCTTGGCCGCGGTGTGATGTCACGTCGCGGAATACGTCAGCAGATTAGATTTGTGCGGAAATTATTCTCTCTACGTGGTATGTGGAACTTATTTTGCAGAGCCGGACACTATCCTTGTGTTCAAACATCTTCTATGAAGTATTCAGAGGAGGAACCCGACTTGCAATGCCGAAGACAATTTGCATGCCGGACTCGTCGTCATTGAAGCCAGGTTCAGGGGCTACTGAGGGAGTCCTGGATTAGGGGGTGTCCGGATGGCCGGACTATGACCTTTGGCCAGACTCCCGGACTATGAAGATACAAGATTGAAGACTTCGTCCCATGTCCGGATGGAACTTTCCTTGGCGTGGAAGGCAAGCTTGGCGATACGATATGAAGATCTCCTCCCATTGTAACCGACTCTGTGTGACCCTAGCCCTCTTCGGTGTCTATATAAACCGGAGAGTTTTAGTCCATAGGACGAACAACAATCATACCATAGGCTAGCTTTTAGGGTTTAGCCTCTCTGATCTCGTGGTAGATCAACTCTTGTACTACCCATATCATCAATATTAATCAAGCAGGAGTAGGGTTTTACCTCCACCGAGAGGGCCCAAACCTGGGTAAAAACATCGTGCCCCTTGTCTCCTGTTACCATCCGCCTAGACGCACAGTTCGGGACCCCCTACCCGAGATCCGCCGGTTTTGACACCGACACCCGTTTCTCGGGGTCCGGACGTGGGCATTTTCGCGCCGTCCACACCACACCCCGTGGCCGTCGTCGACCTCAACGTCACGCCTGGGTCCAGCAGCGGCGGGCGGCCGTCCGTCGAGATGAGAAAGCAGGCATGGGCACCGTTCACGGGCACCATGCCGGGCCCCCGCGTCTTGTTTGAGGGAATGCCAACCCCAATGGCAGAGGTCGACGACCCCTTCTACAACCGCTACATGGAGGGCGTGATCTTCGAGGGTGGGCATGGCCGTACCTACGACCCCGATGAGACCCAAAGTCAGGATGGCCGCGCCGAGTACGTCCCTGATGAAGAGGCCGACGACCGTGCTGACTACGACCATGGTGACTCATGGCATGAAGACGATGACATCTATGTCGATGGTGATGAAGAAGAAGAAGAAGAAGGCAATGACGTTGATATTAATGGTGCGCCATTGTTCATCGACGAGCTCACTCAAAGAGCGGAGGCACAAAAGAAGAGGAAGAGCATTCGCACGGGTTCATATACACAAGATGTGGACAAGTTGATTTGCCAAGCTTGGATGGAGATTAGCCAAGATCCGAGGACCGGCGCGCAACAAAAGGGCATTGTTTTTTGGACGAGAGTCCAAAAAACATTCCATGAAAGGAAGATGTTTGAGCCCTACCAAATTACAAGCAATCGTGGCATCGGCTCGATTCAAAAAAGATGGTTGTTCATCCAACAAGAGTGCAACAAGTATTGCGCCGCATTTGAGAGCATTGAAGCACGGCCCATGAGTGGTCTCGGTGTTGGGGACATGGTATGCTCTCCTTTTTCTAGCCCTTTCCTTTGCTACGGCCATGAGACTTCGACCGTGTATATGTTTGCATGTTCACTTGTTGTTGATCATGTGGTGTAGGCATTTCAATCTTTGGAGGCATTCAAGGCCCAGCACAATGACAAGCCATTCACTCTTACACATTGTTGGGCGATCATCAACAATTGCCCTAAGTTCAAGGATCAATACCGTGAACTTCAAAGAAAGAGAGGCAAGAAGACGGCCAAGTTCGCCGGAGGTGGGGATGGCAAGGCGTTGAAGAGGCCGAGGGGCAAGACCAACTCCAAGGTGGACGACATACGTGACGCCTCATCCATGGCCTTGCATGAGACTTTGCATGGCATGATGTCCCAAAAAGGATGTGAGGGACGAGAAGAAGCGGCAAAGCAAGGACGAGCAAATGAAGCAATACCTAGACCTTCAAAGGCAGAAGCTTGAGATGGAGGAGGCGGCCAAGAGGAGGAAGATCGACATGGAGGAGGCGGCCCGGCAAAGGCAGCTCGACATGGAGGAGGCGGCCCGACAAAGGCAGCTCGACATCAAGGCTGACAACGTCAAGGCCAGGCAGGGGCAACTCGACATCGAGGCCACCAATGCCGCCACCAAAGCGAAGGAGGTGGCCCTTGCGATCATGAGCGTGGACTTGTCGAAGATGAGCGACAAGACGAGGGCCTGGTTCGAGGCCAGGCAGAAGGATATGCTCGACGCCGAAGGCCTGAACTAGGTCGTCCGATCGGCGTGGCCGTTCTTTTTTAGGCTGGCAAGGGTGCCGCCCGCCCGTCAGGGCCGCTGCCGGTGTGCCGGCGAGAAAACATTCTTTTTGGAGGCCGGCAGTGTTGCCGGCGAGGAGAACTATTCATTTTGGAGGCTGGCTGTGTTGCCGGCCGTTGGCTGATGCCGGCGATGGACGTGTAGGCCGCTGGCTCTGTTGCCGGCGTGATGAACTGGGGCCGCTGGTCTGAACTAGGGCTTGGCATTTGAAATGTTGCTTTTAGTTTTTTAAGTACACGCGGACAAGATGGGACAAATGGATGCGGCCGCGCGCTAGGCGCACGGCCACCGCATCCCAGGACACGACCTCAAATCCCTACCCAAACGGACAAAATTCGGACAAAACGGATGTCCGTTTGGAGTCGCGCGGTGGAGTTGGCCTTACGTAGATAACCGAGCGGATTTTCTTTTTAGAAAAATCAGTTTATTGCTTTTTATCAAAATGATGTACACAACATTTATTCTTTTTATTTAACAATTAATGCAGAGGCCGAGGATAATCCTCCTTTTCGAGAAAAAATAATACATCGGTCAACCCGAAGAAACCTTCCCGACGATAGTTGTCCCTACACCTACAAGTTTGATAAAGAGGGTGGCCATGATTGGGCCGTGTGCCCTGACCTCATATATCTAAGTAAATCATCTAAATCCAGAAGCCTCTCCAAGTTGCTTAACAACGAGCCGAGAGTCACAACCGGTCCAGCAGACATGCAGCGTGCACCGCACGCACACGCTCTAGGGCCGTTGCCAACCCATATTCTGCAATGACGATGCCAAAGGGGCGCCGCCATCATCTGCCAAGACCGGAATTTCCATGGTAGTCACACCGCCCCCAAACCCGCCATCGGACGAATCTAGAGTCAGATACGCCGCCACCATGTGTCCGCCTACCGCCACCACCATGCAAGCATGTAGCAGGAGGCGGCCACCACCGTCGCACCGCCAACCGCTTCAACCGCTCCACATGCCCACCCAAGCCCGCCCGGAGCACATTACTACAGCGACCACGGCTTCTCAGTCGAGCGAGCGCCGAATCCCGCGCTCCCTCGTTGCCCCGCCATCGAGCCACCGATTTCTCTCCTTCAAAAGGGCAGCCCTAGGAAAACTGAAAGCTTAACTTACATAGAAAAAATTTCTAAACTGAACATGTAACCAATACACTCAAAGGAAGTCCAATGATGAGTGGTTCAGAACAAAAAGGAGCATAAAAAATGTACACTCATTGGCTGCAGACATCCAACACAATTAGAGCAAGTATAATAGAGTGACATAAGCAGGCTATAAGGAATAGAGTAATATATCTTGACTTGGTTGGAGGAGAGATAGGAGGAGAGAGAAGAGAAGCGGACTCTTGTTAGTAGCCAGCTGCAACACGAGACCCAAGACACTTTGTGAGGATGTAAGGTGGGCCCAACTATTGATAAACTAGTACATGTTTAAAACTTACTATTGTACATGCCGGCTAAAAGGTTGGGTGTAGATGACATGTCAACTTCTTATAGCCGACCGTTGGCTGTATTATTAACCATGCACTTAGCTACGCGGAACATCGATCCCTGGGGGTGTCCACGTCGATCGATTTTACTGTGTCAAGATAAAAAAACGAAGCAAATGGGAGCAAAAAAGTACATCGTGCCCCACGCCCCATCTCCCTTTCTTCCGCACACACGCGACCTTTCCTTCATAGGCACGCCTCGTCCTCGCCTTCTCCTCTCGTCTCTCTTCTACTATCGCCCGCAACCTCTCCTCCCCTCCCGTCAAAATTTACTCAGTCTGGTGATGAGATAATTGCATCTATAGTCCTCGTAGTCGCTGGCGACGTCCAACATGGTCCTGGAACTTGCGTATTGCTTCAATACGGCCCCAGTACATGAAAATATGTGGTTAATACGGTCCCTGAGGTTGAAACAACAGTCCTAACTCTACACGTTGCATACGTATGTCGTATTTGCGTAGGAGACACGTGGGCCAAGAAAAAAAAGCAACCCACCAGAACAAAACGTGGGCCGTGACGTCTGTATAGGGCCCATATGTTATGTCAGTGCGCCGAGAAATAAGAGGAAAAAAGGGCAAAACTGGGATTCTAACCCACAAACCGTGGCACATACCTGCGCGAGCAAGCCACCGGAACAAGCACTTGATATTGAACATAACGGGATGCAAAATGTATTAGTAAGTGAGTTCTTGTCTTTTAAAAAAATTCTTGAATTTATAGAATGTTTATGAGTTTTTTTAATACGTTCACGATTAAAAAAAATGTTCTAGCTAAAAAAAATAAAGGTTCGTGTCTAAAAATAATGTCCACGATTTTGTAAAAATATATTTGAAACAATGTACGGGAATTTTAAAAAATTCCAAATTTTTTAAAAATGGTCAATGAATAAAACAATATTCATGAATTCAAAAAAAGTCCGTCGCAAACAAAAAGTGTTTTCGAATACAAAATTTTGTTCCAAAATTTCAAGAAATGTTCGCCTATGCATAAACATTTGTTGACGTGTTCTAAAACAATGTACGCAATTTCAAAAAAATGATTGTAAATTCAAAAAATATTCACAAATTTGTAACAAAAATCATGATTTAAAAAATATTTACATTTTCAAAAAATTCTTTATTTATTGTGTGCAGGGGGAGGGGGTTACACATGTTATCATTCAGTAAACAAATGGATTTTTACTGCCTAAAAAATTCCATAATTGTATGTATACGCACAATATTTTCAAAATTGTATAGTAGCACAATATCACAGTGCAATATTTCATCAATATATGTGCTTGTATGTGACAGATACAAAAAAGATAAATACATGAAAAAAATACTTGTTGAAGAAAAATTCATCAAAAACTCCAACATTATTTTAAATTCTGGATCAGTTTTAGCACAATATCACTGTGGCATTTTTTGTATTGTTGTACAAAATTTAAAATTCAGAACAAGAATTTATAACCGGGAACAATTTGAAAATCCGAAATTTTTTTGAAAACTTCTAATAGTTTTTTATACTGTGACCAAAATTTGAAACTTCAAACTATTCCGAAAAATCTGATTCGTTAAAAAAAATTCTGAACTAGTTTTGAAAGCGCTAACAAATGTTGAATACTTAAAACATTATTTGACAAATTAAAATAAACAGAAAAGGAAGAAAAGAGAAGAGAAACTATGGTTTAAAACCATGCGGAAAAAATACTACTGCCAGCGTAATTCGCTAGCACATGCGTTTTCAAAAAATGTGTCTGCGCCTGCTATAGCGGAATGGACAATGATGTTTATATATACTAGATGACTCGTTGCGCCAATGGCGCAAGGGGCGAGAGGGAGCCAAGTATTATGAAAATATTTAGACACCCAAGTCGAAAACCAAATGTGGCCAACACTCCCGCATCCTCTATTTCGAAGCCGCCTTTTCTCACCAGATCTAACATAAAGAGCAAATTTCAGAGAAAATACAAAGCATGGAAGGCTTTAAGTTGTACAACTGAGACCATACCACCATATCTTCATTTAGTTTCTTTGGGAATCTATAAAGGTCTAAGAGGAGGGTACAGGTGAGAAGCTGTGAATCCACAACAAAAAACTAAACTAACTTCCAAACAAACATTTCAAGTTTGAAAGCCACAAAGAAGCAGCCTAGATCTATCATTGTAGTGCAGGTACATGTCCTTAATACTGCATCCACAGCCCATAATTTTTCAACACCTAAATCCACGAAATCCAACCAAAGGAAATCATGGCAGAAACATGCGCCGTGGCTTACGTGATTATATCAGTGAAAAAACATAGGCAAATACAAAACAGGGGCAAACATTGCTCATTGCTTGGCTACCAAATTATTTGGCCCCGTGAAAAATTTTATGGCGAAGGGAGCAACTGGGTATGATAAAGCTATGAAGTACAGAGTATAAACCAAGTACAAAATACTGTTTTGCTGCTTTACCATTTAAACTCTGCAAGTGTTCATACTCTGTACCGGTAACCTAGAATAAACTAAACCACAATTAGAGTTATGATTCAATACCACACTCACCGGGGTGAAACTTTCATACTCAAATCTGTAAACTTCTTAAGTATCTATCTTTTGTTATCTATCTATTATTGCACAATTGAATAATATAAATACAAGACCCATTCTTCCTGAAGAATCTGAACTACCATTGACAATGGAGAGTGTTACAAAACTACAGATAACTAATAAACAGTCTTGTAATGTAAAAACTGCCAGTATCTTGTCTCCAAATACCAAGAAAGGAGCATAGTTCAACTTAAATACGCCCACAGATTATACAACTGACCAATGGAACAAATAGTGAACTTGTTATATGTGAACACCTCCAGCATAGACCATGCGACGCCCCATGCACCAGTGTGACTCCAAAGTCAAAAGTAGTGTACTCTTAAACACAAGTAACTTAATTGGTCTTCTTTTTGTGCTGGTCCTTGCTGATATTTCAGTGTCTTCCTTGATCGATCAGTGAGCAGAGACAACATTTAGATTAGTCAAAGAGTGAGCTCAGAACAGTAGCACGAGAGCTCTCCTCACACAATTCTCTCCCTATTTATAGTTGCACTACACATCAGGGGAGAGGAGCAACACCTATAGATCATCAACTTAGTCTACACTCGTCAGTTCTGCAATCTGAGAAATAAATGAACACAAGGGAAAAACAACCGATTCTGACCAGAGAATTCACAATCCAAAAAAACTTTGGCATTCCCTTATAAGATAATATATCAAAACACCTGATAAATCACTTCTATAGGCACATTAGGAAAAATGGCAATAAGGAGCATAATGAAAGATCACTGAGAATTGAATGGTTTCCTTCAAATAAACATATAGCCAAGGGGAAAACATCATGTTTTGATTGGATTCTTTTTACCGGTGTTGATACTGATGGTGTAGCCCAGATTTTTTTTGAGAGAACATAGGAAACAAAACTAAGGAAGACATCCTACCATCATAAAAGTAAACTTTTTATTCTCCTTTTTCTAGCATAATCGGATATACAATTTGTCTATTAGCCTGGTTCCAACTTTTATATCGTATGAAACATCTAGGAAACGCAATGTTTTTTGCTTGGCTATTCTATAGATATATTACCAGTTAACTGATCAATTATGTAAAGCATCGATTCCTCAGTCACATTGCTGCTGCATGATCTGAAGAAATAAACGCAGAGTGATGGGGCTCACCTTGCTGCTGCAGCCTGACATAGCTTGGCCTCGGGGAGCCACTGGCCATGGGCTTGGAGGAGGATGGCAGGGGCGCTGGTGATGTGGTCGTCGTGGAATGCGTGTGTGAGCACGCCGCTGGGGGCCTCCTCCCGACCCCCCTCCCCACGGATCTCCCGTTGCAAGCGCCGTTGGGAAACGCATGTGTCGCGCTGCCGGGTGTATCATCTTCCTCCTCCTCAATCTCCCTCTCTGACTCCTCACAGCTCTCACCAGCGGAGGCAGAGCATGGTCACGCCCAGCCGCTGCAAGGCTCCATCGGGGCCGGCCGACAGCTGAGCGCACGAACGTCATAAAATTAATTGATTTCCATTCAACTAATATGACTACCATTAAACGACTAAAGATGTAGTAAGTCTGCGTCAATTAATATGGATCAGAGGGAGCTCTACTATTACAACAACGCACGTGTGTATGCGATAGAAAAGTTGTCCAGGTAGAAGAAACCCAAGGTCAATTAATCAGCTTACAGGAGCAGCAAATTAACAGTTTCGAGGGTTCTATACAATTAAGAAGATGAACTTTAAAGACAGGCTACTGGTAAATTATGCAGAACATACACACAAGAAAGACATGTTTGGAAGGCACACAGCAGCTCTTCTCAGAGCTTGTTGGCCCAAGCTCCATCTCTCATCCTTTTGACTGAAGAAACCGAGGAAACAGAAATAAGGAAAAAGAGACAAAGAGAATCAAGCACACCCATGGCCACACGAACCAATCTAGAAGAAGAAGAAGAGGGTAGGGGAGGAGGATGGAGGGCGTGTGTGCGTACCTTTGAAGTCTAGGTGCTGCAGCCCGTCGCAGGCATCGAGGGCCACCGCATCAGGAAGCTTCGCTCCCCACCCCATCGAGAGAAGGCCGCTGCCGTCGTCATCCATGGGTGGGTGTGGGGCTAGGGTTCCACCCCCATCCATCGATCCTCGAGGACCAGCTGGACGACGGCGCGCCCGTGCCGGTGCCGCTGCGGATCTGGGCGTCGATCCGCTCGATCTGGGGCCGGTCGAGTGGAGAGCGGGGAGGGATGCAGCGGCTGCGCAGGGTGTGGCGGCGCTAGGGTTTGTGAGAGGAGGGGAGGGAAGCGAGGGAGAGGCGGCTGGAGCGGGGGAGCAGAGGAGAGAGGCGCGAGCTGCCAGAGATGCGGGCTGACGGCTCGTGGGTGGGGGGCTCGCTCGCCATGCGCACTATTCATAGCGACACGTGGACGGCGTGAGCCTGCCTAGCACCCACTTCATCCTTTGTATGTTCAATAGCGTTTATCAAGATGTTGTTGGTACAAGGCCCTTAATGTGGTGGCTTGCGCGCACAAATTTATGCTGGGGGTCGCGGGTTCGAAACTTGGCTGCACGCATTCTTCAAATTCTGTTCGCACTTTTTATATTCCCGTACATTGTTTTGAATATTTTTTATAAAATCGTGGACATATTTTGTAGAACGAACCTTTATTTTTTAATCTAGAACATTTTTTAAATCGACGAACGTTTAAAAAAACTCATTAATATTTCTAAAATTTACGAATTTTCTTAAAAGCCAAGAACGGACGTACTAATACAGTATGCATCACGGTATATACAAGATCATGCGCTTGTTCCTGTGGCTTGCTCGCGCAGGTATGTGCCACGGTGTGCAGGTTCGAATCCTAGAGCCCGCGCTATTTTTCCACGGTGCACGTTTTGTTCAAGCGGCTTGCTTTTTTTTCTCAGCCCACGTGTCACCCATGTGTCACCTACGCAAATACGACATACGTATGCAACTGTAGAGCCAGGACTGTTGTTTCAACCTCAGGGACCGTATTGACCACATATTTTCATGTATCGTGACCGTATTGAAGCAATACGCAAATTCCAGGACCAAATTGGACGTCGCCAGCGACCACAAGGACTATAGATGCAATTATCTCGTCCGGTGATTCACCAGCGACACTGCCGGGGTCCTCCTCCACCGGATCGGCCTATTAGCGGAGTGGCTGAGGCGGTGGACCAGTGGAGGCGAGGAGGTCATCTCCGATGTGCATCCCCTACGCCCGTCTTTTCCTCTCCCAAGTGGCTGTTAGGGTTGCCCCCGCCATCGGTGCCCCCATCCCACCTCCTTCGTGCTGGCCATCGTGGGTGGTCATGGCATAGGAGGACGAGCTCACCCCCGCCGCCGCGGCTGCCGATGACGATGGGGAGGAGGGGAAGGACGAGGAGGAGGAGGCCGGCGGGGTTGGGAAGCTGAGGGCGAGACTGACAAGGGAGCAACGGGAGCTGCATCGGTTCTGAAATGTGTTGTGTAAGGACGACTTCTTATGCTTTGAGTGGGTCAAGGGCCACCTCGTCAACATCCTCGTCGACCTGGAGCTCCAAGCCGACATGTTCAGCACCGCGTGCAGAAGCGCATCGTCGACTGCATCTACAGCCTGTAGGAGATGGGCAAGCGCGGGGAACTTGGAGGTGAGGCTTAGTCATCTCTCCTTAGCAAAGGGGTTAGTTTGTTCGCGTCTTTCATCGGCTTACTCCAAGCTTTAGTGACAAGGAGTGTAGTGAAAAGGTTACTTGGATCTTCTTGGTCTGCAATGACCTTTTACACTGGATGTAGCCGTCTTTTGCAGGTGCTCTGAGCTTCTTTCTATTTACTTGGCCATCTGATTCTTATTTTTTTTTCTAAAAATGTTCCAAGAGATTTGCTCAATTTTCTGCAAACCATGCAGTACCACACAATGTGCAATGTTCTTTTCATGGCAAAGAAGGAGTTCCTTAAGGTAAATGTGGATACATTCAACTTCATTATGGGTCATAAAGAGTATCATAAAAAATAGCATTGCTTGCAATAATATACTAGAGTTTCTTCCTATCTTCTACTTGCATACAAGTCAGTTTTTGATCATGTTACTATGCACTTCAGCTTCATGAAGAGCCAGACTGAAATTTCATGAGAGCAAAATGATACGTCTCCAACGTATCTATAATTTTTGATTGTTCCATGCTATTATATTACCCCTTTTGGATGTTTATGGGCATTATTTTACACATTTATATAATTTTTGGGACTAACCTACTAACCGGAGGCCCAGCACATATTGCTGTTTTTTTGCCTATTTCAGTATTTCGAAGAAAAGGAATATCAAACGGAGTCCAAACGGAATGAAACCTTCGGGAGAGTGATTTTTGGAACAAACGTGATCCAGAGGACTTGGAGTGTAAGTCAAGAAGCATCCGAGGCGGCCACGAGAGGGTAGGGTGCGCCCACCCCTACAGGGCGTGCCCCCCTGTCTCGTGGGCCCCTCGGGCGACCACCGACTTACTTCTTCCTCCTATATAAGCCTACGTACCCCGAAAACATCCAGGGAGCCAACGAAACACAATTTCCACCGCCGTAACCTTCTGTATCCGCAAGATCCCATCTTGGAGCCTTCGTCGGCGCTCCGCCGGAGGGGGAATCGACCATGGAGGGCTTCTACATCAACACCATAGCCCTCCGATGAGTTGTGAGTAGTTTACCACAGACCTTCGGGTCCATAGTTATTAGCTAGATGGCTTCTTCTCTCTTTTTGGATCTCAATACAATGTTCTCCCCCTCTCTTGTGGAGATCTATTCGATGTAAACTCTTTTTGCGGTGTGTTTGTCGAGATCCGATGAATTGTGGGTTTATGATCAAGTTTATCTATGAGAAATATTTGAATCTCCTCTGAATTCTTTTATGTATGATTGAGTTATCTTTGCAAGTCTCTTCGAATTATCAGTTTGGTTTGGCCTACTAGATTGATCTTTCTTGCCATGGGAGAAGTGCTTAGCTTTGGGTTCAATCTTGCCGTGTCCTTACCCAGTGACAGAAAGGGTTGCAAGGCACGTATTGTATTGTTTCCATCGAGGATAAAAAGATGGGGTTTATATCATATTGCATGAGTTTATCCCTCTACATCATGTCATCTTGCTTAAGGCGTTACTCTGTTCTTATGAACTTAATACTCTAGATGCAGGTAGGAGCCGGTCGATGTGTGGAGTAATAGTAGTATATGCAGGCAGGAGTCGGTCTACTTGTCACGGACGTGATGCCTATATACATGATCATGCCTAGATAATCTCATAATTGTTCACTTTTCTATCAATTGCTCGACAGTAATTTGTTCACCCGCCGTAATACTTTTGCTATCTTGAGAGAAGCCTCTAGTGAAACCTATGGCCCCCGGGTCTATGTTTTATCATATAAGTTTCCAATCTACTTTTGTTTGCATCTTTACTTTTTGCATCTATATTATAAAATACCAAAAATATATTTATCTTATCATACTATCTCTATTAGATCTCACTTTCGCAAGTGGCCGTGAAGGGATTGACAACCCCTTTATTGCGTTGGTTGCGAGTTCTTTGTTTGTTTGTGTAGGTGCGTTGGACTTTTGAGGAGCCTCCTACTGGATTGATACCTTGGTTCTCAAAAACTGAGGGAAATACTTACGCTACTATTGCTGCATCACCCTTTCCTCTTCAGGGATAACCAACGCAAGCTCAAGACGTAGCACAAAACAGGACCAAATTGGTTATCTGTTTGGTGTAGATGATCACTGGGGCAGAGGTGAAATAGATCGCATTCGATATTTCAACAACATTACTCTGACTATGTTGTATCGTGGACATCTTTGCTCGTGTTAATTTTTCTTTCAATGTTAAATTACAGATCTCAAAGCATGCCCTTGGGGTTGCCTTTGTCGATCAAGAAATAAGGCTACTGCTGCATGGATTATAAAGTATGGCTGAACTTACCCATTCAATGGGGTTATAGCTCGAGTAACCATCCTTGGGCCTTAGGCGAGTAAACTCTTTCTCTTCTCCTTTAAAGAGATCGACCAGTATGGTTTCCATTGCTGTCTGGTTGGCGAGCCCCTCCCGTTTGTAACGGGTCACGTCATCAGTCCAGTTGTAGCACCATAGGGGGTGCATCCTTTGCTGGAGAGGTTGGACGCACCGAGTAATGGCGGCAGCCATCACGTCAATGATGGTTAACCCATTGTGAGATAATAATGTCACTTGAGTAGCAAGCCGCTTTACTTAGGTACTTTCTGATGAATCACAAGTATAGAGGATCTATCATAGTCCTTTCGATAAGTAAGAGTGTCGAACCCAACGAGGAGCAGAAGGAAATGACAAGCGGTTTTCAGCAAGGTATTCTCTGCAAGCACTGATGACCCACAAGTATATGGGGTCAATTGTAGCCTTTTCGATAAGTAAGAGTGTCGAACCCAACAAGGAGCAGAAGGAAATGACAAGTGGTTTTTAGCAAGGTATTGTCTACAAGTGCTAAAATTGTAAGTAGCGGAGTAGTTTGATAGCAAGATAATTTGTAACGAGCAAGTAACAATAGTAGTAACAAAAGTGCAGCAAGGTAGCCCAATCCTTTTGAGGCAAAGGACAGGCCAAAACAGTCTCTTATGATAAGCAGTGTTCTTGAGGGTACACGGGAATTTCATCTAGTCACTTTCATCATGTTGGCTTAATTCGTGTTTGCTACTTTGATAATCTGATATGTGGGTGGACCGGTGCCTAGGTGTTGTTCTTACTTTAACAAACCTCCTACTTATGATTAACCCTCTCGCAAGCATCTGCAACTACGAGAAAAGTATTGAGAATAAATTCTAACCATAACATTAAACTTTTGGATCCAGTCGGTCCCTTACGGAATAGTGCATTAACTGGGGTTGAAGCTTCTGTCACTCTCACAACCCACCATCTAATAACTACTCCACGATGCATTCCCTTAGGCCCAAATATGGTGAAGTGTCATGTAGTCGATGTTCACATGACACCACTAAGACAATGACAACATACATATCATCAAAATATCGAACACATATCAAGTTCAAATGATTACTTGCAACATGATTTCTCCCGTGACCTCAAGAACGAAAGTAGCTACTCACAAATGATAATCATGCTCAAGATCAGAGGGGTGTTAAATAGCATAATGGATCTGAACATATAATCTTCCACCAAATAAACCATATAGTAATCAACTACAAGACGTAATCAACACTACTAGTCACCCACAAGCATCAATCTATAGTTTTGGTACAAAGATTGAATGCAAGAGATGAACTAGGGTTTGAGAGGAGTTGGTGTTGTTGAAGATATCAATGAAGATAACCCTCCCCAAGATGGGAGAGTTGTTGGTGATGATGATGACGATGATTTCCCCCTCCGGGAGGGAAGTTCCCCCGGCGGAATCGCTCCACCGGACGACAAAAGTGCTCCTGCCCAAGTTCCGCCTCGAGGCGGCGGCGCTTCGTCCCAAAAGTCCTTTCCTGATTTTTTTTCTAGGTCAAAATGACTTATATACCAGAAGATGGGCACCAGAGGTGGGACGAGGAGGGCAGCAGCCACCAGGAAGCTCCTGGGCCTCCTGGCACGCCTAGGTGGGTTGTGCCCACCTGGTGGCCCCCCTGTGGCACTTATTGGCTCCAATAATTCTCAAATATTCCATAAAAAAATCCTCGGGAAGTTTCAGCTCATTTGGAGTTGTGCAGAATAGGTAGCCTGACGTAGCTTTTTTAGGTCCAGATTTCCAGCTGCCAGAATTCTCCCCCTTTATGCATACCTTGCATATTATGAGATAAAAGGCATTAGAATTACTCCAAAAAGCATTATTATAAAATAAAACAACATAAGTAACGATAGGAAAACATGATGCAAAATGGACGTATCAAGCACTGAAATTATGGGTAACAGATAGTTGTGTGATAAGATAATTCGTAACAGGTAACAAGTAACAAAAGTAACTAAGGTGCAGCAAGGTGGCCCAATCCTTTTTGTAGCAAAGGACAAGCCTGGACGAACTCTTATATAATGCAAAGCGCTCCCGAGGACACATGAGAATTACTGTCAAGTTAGTTTTCATCATGCTCATATGATTTGCGTTTGTTACTTTGATAATTTGATATGTGGGTGGACCAGTGCTTGGGTGCTGCCCTTACTTGGACAAGCCTCCCACTTATGATTAACCCCTCTCGCAAGCATCCGCAACTACTAAAGAAGAATTAAGACAAATCTAACCATAGCATGAAACATATGGATCCAAATCAGCCCCTTAGGAAGCAACACATAAACTAGGGTTTAAGCTTTTGTCACTCTAGCAACCCATCATCTACTTATTACTTCCCAATGCCTCCCCCTAGGCCCAAACAATGGTGAAGTGTCATGTAGTCGACATTCACATAACACCACTAGAGGAGAGACAACATACATCTCATCAAAATATCAAATGAATACCAAATTCACATGATTACTTATAACAAGACTTCTCCCATGTCCTTGGGAACAAATGTAACTACTCACAAAGCATATTCATGTTTCATAATCAGAGAGGTATTGAATAGCATTAAGGATATGAACATATGATCTTCCACCGAATAAACCAACTAGCATCAACTACAAGGAGTAATCAACACTACTGGCAACCCACAGGTACCAATCTAAGGTTTTGAGACAAAGATCGGATACAAGAGATGAACTAGGGTTTGATAGGAGATGGTGCTGGTGAAGATGTTGATGCTGATTGACCCCCTTTGGATGAGAGGGTCGTTGGTGATGACAATTGCTTTGATTACCCCCTCCTGGAGGGAAGTTTCCCTGGCATAACAGCTCTGCCGGAGCCCTAGATTGGTTCTGCCCAGGTTTCGCCTTGAGACGGTGGCGCTTCGTCCCGAAAGCTTCCGCTTGATTTTTTCCAGGTCAAAACACATCATATAGCAACCGCCCCCATGTCGTCCCCGCCCTTAAAACTAGTAGCCTCTACAAGAAATCAGTTGTGCTAGCAACCGCACCCGTGTCGTCTGGACGGACGACACAGGCGGCTCCCGATCTAGTTTCTCTAGGACCTCCCCAACTCTCTCGCTTCCCTTGCCGCCGCCGAACGATGCTGCCGGGCAAAGCCTATGTGGCTGACGGTGGCGGCGGGGATCCGAATGATGGCTTCGACGCAAGGCACTGAAGGGCATGCGAGGCGAACAACAACTCAGCAGCAATATATATGCAACAGTGGAAGGTTAGAGGGATCTGTGCACATGGACATGCAGCGGCAGACGATCTGCGCAAGGACATGCAGTGGCGGGCGATCTGTGTATAGGGACATCCAACGGTGGATGGCTAGAGCGATCTGGGTATCTGGGACTGGGCAGCATGGTGACGCGTCGGCAATGGCTTGGGTGGAGATGACCAAGAATCCTCCTCCAGCAGCCTGGGTCATTGTCGTGCAGTTTAGGAGCGAAGCTTCCTCCGGATACTCTGGTTGTCCAGTACGTTGAGCACGGCAACATCAATGATAAGGGTCATCTGCGTTCTTTGGTGCACTGCACCCCAGGCGATCCAAGACGCTCGCCGCTGTTGCCACCGGCAGATCACAAGACCAAATGTGGTGGCGCCTTGGGACCTAGACTGGTTGGCCGATGCTTGCTGATGTCTACTATGCAACCTTCTCCTTGTAGACGTTGTTGGGCCTCCAAGTGCAGAGGTTTGTAGGACAGTAGCAAATTTCCCTCAAGTGGATGACCTAAGGTTTATCAATCTGTGGGAGGCGTAGGATGAAGATGGTCTCTCTCAAGCAACCCTGCAACAAAATAAGAAAGAGTCTCTTGTGTCCCCAACACACCCCACACAATGGTGAATTGTATAAGTGCACTAGTTCGGCGAAGAGATGGTGATACAAGTGCAATATGGATGGTAGATATGAGTATTTGTAATCTAAAAATATAAAAACAGCAAGGTAACAAGTGGCAGAATTGAGCGTAAACGGTATTGCAATGCTTCGAAACAAGGCCTAGGGTTCAAAGGTTGGAAAAAGCGGTAGGCGTAAGCGAGGCGGTTGGCCTTCGCCTAGTGCCTAGGCGGTGTCTAAGCGCCCTAGGCGGTAATATAGTTTTTTACTCATAGTGTATTTTTCATTATTATATGGGTGTTGATATTAGTTTAGGGCATATAAATAAGTTAATTACCGTCTACTGCCATTGCAATATAACCCGTTTGGCATATCAGTGCAGTATGTGGCATGATTTCATTCTTGGGTAGGAAATTCCTTGCTTGCCCTGCCTAGACCTCCATTTATGCCCTAGGCGAGGCGTTTGGCCATTGCCTAGCGCCTAGGCGTGCCTAAGCGCCTACTAGGCACTGCCTTTTCCAACAGAATCATACTTTCACTAGTGCAAGTTCTCTCAACAATAATAACATAATTGGATCATATAACTATCCCTCAACATGGAACAAAGAGTCACTCCAAAGTCACTAATAGCGGAGAACAAACGAAGAGATTATTGTAGGGTACGAAACCACCTCAAAGTTATCCTTTCTGATCGATCTATTCAAGAGTTTGTAGTAAAATAACACGAAGCTATTCTTTCCATTCGATCTATCCTAGAGTTCATACTAGAATAACACCTTAAGACACAAATCAACCAAAACCCTAATATCACCTAGATATTGCAATGTCACCTCAAGTATCCGTGGGCATGATTATACGATATGCATCACACAATCTCAGATTCATCTATTCAACCAACACAAAGTACTTCAAATAGTGCCCCAAAGTTTCTACCGAAGAGTCAAGACGAAAACGTGTGCCAACCCCTATGCATAAGTTCACAAGGTCACTGAACCCGCAAGTTGATCACCAAAACATACATTAAGTATATCACGTGAATATCCCATTGTCACCACAGATAAGCACATGCAAGACATACATCAAGTGTTCTCGAATCCTTAAAGACTCAATCTGATAAGATAACTTCAAAGGGAAAACTCAATCCATTACAAGAGAGTAGAGGGGGAGAAACATCATAAGATCCAACTATAATAGCAAAGCTCGCGATACATCAAGATCGTGCCGAATCAAGAACATGAGAGAGAGAGAGATCAAACACATAGCTGCTGGTACATACCCTCAGCCCCGAGGGTGAACTACTCCCTCCTCGTCATGGAGAGCACCGGGATGATGAAGATGGCCACCGGTGATGGATTCCCCCTCCGACAGGGTGCCGGAACGGGCTCCTGAGAGGTTTTTGGTGGCTACATAGGCTTGCGGCGGCGGAACTCCCGATCTAGGTTATTTTCTGGAGGTTTGGGTATTTATAGGAATTTTTGGCGTCGTTCTCACGTCAAGGGGGTCTCTGAGTCGTCCACCTGGCAGGGGGCGCACCCAGGGGGTAGGGCTCGCCCTCCACCCTCGTGGATGGCTCAGGACTCTTTTGGCCCAACTCTTTTAGTCCCGGGGCTTCTTTTGGTCCATAAAAAATCATCAAAAATTGGCACGTCAATTGGACTCCGTTTGGTATTCCTTTTCTGTTAAACTCAAAAACAAGGAAAAACAGAAACTGGCATTGGGCTCTAGGTTAATAGGTTAGTCCCAAAAATCATATAAAATAGCATATAGATGCATATAAAACATCCTAGATGGATAATATAATAGCATGGAACAATCAAAATTTTAGATACGCTAGAGACGTATCAAGCATCCCCAAGCTTAATTCCTGCTCGTCCTCGAGTAGGTAAATGATAAAAACATAATTTTTGATGTGGAATGCTACCTAACATAATTCTCAATGTAATTTTCTTATTTGTGGCATGAATGTTCAGATCCAAATGATTCAAGATAAAAGTTCATATTGACATAAAAACAGTAATACTTCAAGCACACTAACAAGTAATCATGTCTTATAAAATAACATAGCCAAAGAAAGCTTATCCCTACAAAATCATATAGTTAGGCCATGCATCATTTTCATCACACAAAATACTCCCATCATGCACAACCCCGATTTCAGCCAAGCAATTGGTTCATACTTTTTAACGCGCTTCAGCTTTTTTAACCCTCACACAATACATGAGCGTAAGCCATGGATATAGCACTATGGGTGGAGTAGAGTATGATGATAGGGATTCTGTGGAGAAGACAAAAAAAGGAGGAAGTCTCATATTGACGAGGCTAATCAACGGGCTATGGAGATGCCCATCAATTGATGTCAATATGAGGAGTAGGGACTGCCATTCAACGGATGCACTAGAGCTATAAATGTATGAAAGCTCATCAAAAGAAACTAAGTGGGTGTGCATCCAACTTGCTCGGTTATGAAGACCTAGGGCATTTTAAGGAAGCCCATCATTGGAATATACAAGCCAAGTTCTATAATGAAAAATTCCCACTAGTATATGAAAGTGACAACATAGGAGACTCTCTATCATGAAGATCATGGTGCTACTTTGAAGCACAAGTGTGGAAAAAGGATAGTAACATTGTCTCTTCTCTCCTTTCTCTCATTTGTTTTTATTTCGGTGGGCTTCTTTGGCCTCTTTTTTTATTTGGGCTTCTTTGGCCTCTTTTATTTTTCATAAAGTCCGGAGTCTCAGCCCGACTTGTGGGGGAATTATAGTCTCCATCATCCTTTCCTCACTTGGGACAATGCTCTATAAATGGAAATCATCACACTTCTATTTATTTACAACTCAAGAATTACAACTCAATACTTAGAACAAAAATATGACTCTATGTGAATGCCTCCGGTGGTGTACCGAGATATGCAATGAATCAAGAGCGACATGTATGAAAGAATTATAAAGGTGGCTTTGCCACAAATACGATGTCAACTAGATGATCATGCAAAAGCAATACGACAATGATGGAGCATGTCATAATAAACGGAACGGTGGAAAGTTGTATGGCAATATATCTCGGAATGGCTATGGAAATGCCATAATAGGTAGGTATGGTGGCTGTTTTGAGGAAGATATAAGGAGGTTTATGTGTTATAGAGCGTATCGTATCACGGGGTTTGGATGCACCGGCGAAGTTTGCACCAACTCTCAAGGTGAGAAAGGGCAATGCACGGTACCGCAGAGGCTAGCAATGATGGAAGGGTAAGAGTGCGTATAATCCATGGAATCACACTAGTCATAAAGAACTCATATACTTATTACAAAAAATTATTAGCCCTCGAAGCAAAGTATTACTACACATGCTCCTAGGGGAAGGGTTGGTAGGAGTTAACCATCGCGCGATCCCGACCTCCACTCATAAGGAAGGCAATCAAAGAACACCCCATGCTTCAAATTTGTCACACAACGTTCACCATACGTGCATGCTACGGGACTTGCCAACTTTAACACAAGTATTTCTCAATTTCATAATTACCCAACTAGCATGACTCTAACATTACCACCTTTATATCTCAAAACAATTATCAAGTATCAAATTTATCATAGTATTCAATGCACTTTATGTGAAAGTTTTTATTATATCCCTCTTGGATGCCTATCATATTAGGACTAAATTCATAACCAAAGCAAATTACCATGCTGTTTAAGATTCTCAAAATAATATAAGTGAAGCATGAGAGTTCATCTATTTCTTCAAAATAAAACCACCACCATGCTCTAAAAAGATATAAGTGAAGCACTAGAGCAAATAACAATCTACTCCAAAAGATATAAGTGAAGATCAATGAGTAGTCGAATAATTATGCAACTATGTGAAGACTCTCTAACAATTAAGAATTTCAGATCTTGGTATTTTATTCAAACAGCAAGCAAAACAAAATAAAACAAAATGACGCTCCAAGCAAAACACATATCATGTGGTGAATAAAAATATAGCTCCTAGTAAAGTTACCGATGAATGAAGACGAAAGAGGGGATGCCATCCGGGGCATCCCCAAGCTTAGGCTCGTCCTTGAATATTACCTTGGGTTTCCTTGGGAATCCCCAAGCTTGGGCTCTTTCCACTCCGTATTCCATAGTCCATCGAATCTTTACCCAAAACTTGAAAACTTCACAACACAAAACTCAACAGAAAACTCGTAAGCTCCGTTAGTATAAGAAAATAAATCACCACTTAGGTACTGTTGTGAACTCATTATAAATTCATATTGGTGTAATATCTACTGTATTCCAACTTTTATATGGCTCATACCCTCCGATACTACTCATAGATTCATCAAAATAAGCAAACAATACATAGAAAACAGAATATGTCAAAAAAATAGAACAGTCTGTAGTAATCTGTAACTCTCGAATACTTATGTAACTCTAAAAATTCTACCAAATTAGGAACACCTGAGAAATTTGTTTACCAATCTATATAAAAAAGAGTCAGATCAAAAGCACGTTTATGTGAATTATCAAAACTAATTTACTGGGTGCAAAAGTTTCTGATTTTCAGCAGGATCAACACAACTATCACCGTAAGCTATCCTAAAGGTCTTACTTGGCACTTTATTGAAACAAAAGCTATAAAACATGATTACTACATTAGCATAATCATGTCAACACACAAAAATAGTAAAGGTAAATATTGGGTTGTCTCCCAAAAAGCGCTTTTCTTTAATGCCTTTTAGCTAGGCATGATGATTTCAATGATGCTCACATAAAAGATAAGAATTGAAACATAAAGAGAGCATCATGAAGATATGACTAGCACATTTAAGTCTAACCCACTTCGTATGCATAGGGATTTTGTGAGCAAACAACTTATGGGAACAATAATCAACTAGCATAGGAAGGCAAAACAAGCATAACTTCAAGATTTTAAGCACATAGAGAGGAAACTTGATATTATTGCAATTCCTACAAGCATATGTTCCTCCCTCATAATAATTTTCAGTAGCATCATGAATGAATTCAAAAATATAACCATCACATAAAGCATTCTTTTCATGATACACAAGCATAGAATTTGTATTACTCTCCACATAGGCAAAATTCTTCTCATTCGAAATAGTGGGAGTATCATAGGAGACTCGAATACTATAAATTGTTTCCATATTAAAAGAGTAATATTCAGAAAAAAGGGTAATCATAATCATGACATGCTTTATAAATATAATCATCGCTACTTTTTATAGCATAAGTTTCATCACAATAATCATCATAAGTAGCAACTTTGTTCTCATCATAATCAATTGAAACCTCTTCCAAAATAGTGGATTCATCACTAAATAAAGTCATGACCTCTCCAAATCCACTTTCATAAATATTATAAGATTCAACACTCTCCAAAATAGTGGGATCATTACTTCCTAAAGTTGACACTCTTCCAAACCCACTTTCATCAAAATAACCATCATAAATAGGAGGCATGCTATCATCATAATAAATTTGTACATCAAAACTTGGGAAGCTAAAAATATCATCTTCATTAAACATAGCATCCCCAAGCTTGGGACAAACATTAATTGCAGCAAATATATTCTCAAACATGTCATTCTAGTCAAATATAGCATCCACAAGCTTGGGCCTTTTCATATATAAAGCATAATCACTCTCATCATTAATAGTATGGATAGCACCAATACTATAGCAATTATCATCATCGCAATGAGTAATAGGAGCAACATCATTTGGGAGGGATACCTTTATACCTTTGCTTCTCCGTCTTTTCTTTTTCTTCTTCACATCATGTGTGGGTTTAACCCTCTTTTTTGAGCTCCTTATTAATGAGATTGGTTGAATAGAAAGCTCCTCCTCATTACATGATTCATCATAAGAAATAATTGGAGGATATTGGGAAGTCTCTTACCTTTCATTAGTTTTCTCTTCATCTTCTATTTGTTCTCTTTTCTTTATGTAATTGGCAACATAAGGGTTTTCAATGCAATTCACCGCACAATACATAAAAATTTCTTCTAGATCAAAATCAAGAACTTTATCAAGGACAAATTCTGGCACATCTTTAGTTATACGTTTTATTTCTTCATAGCCCAAAAGCAAAATAAGTTCATTATGACGTGCAAGGGAAATCAAGTCATCACAATTTTTGGACGCGATACAATCATGAAACAATTTGCATTGGGATTTAAATGATCATGTTTATTGCAAAGTTCACAAGGATGGCAAAGAAATTTTAAATTTTCAGCACAAGCATCTAGCCTTTCTTGAAAGCATTTAGTTTCTAAATACTTATGCCTCTTGCAAAATCTATCTTCCCTATTTGGTGTGTACTTGCAAACTCTATGCACTCCACAAAAATTGACATGCTTATAAGAGACATTTTCATCATGACTAGTGAAATCATCATTAGTACCATGGATATTAAAAGAGTTCATCTAACAACATTGCAATCATGCTCCTCATTCAAAGATTTAGCGCCAAACATTTTATAGACTTCTTCTTCTAGCACTTGAGCACAATTTTCCTTTCCATCATTCTCATGAAAGATATTAAAAAGATGAAGTGTATGAGGCAAACTCAATTCCATTTTTTGTAATTTTCTTTTATAAACTAAACTAGTGATAAAACAAGAAACTAAAAGATTTGATTGCAAGATCTAAAGATATACCTTCAAGCACTCACCTCCCCAGCAACGGCGCCACAAAAGAGCTTGATGTCTACTACGCAACCTTCTCCTTGTAGACGTTGTTGGGCCTCCAAGTGCATAGGTTTGTAGGACAGTAGCACATTTCCCTCAAGTGGATGACCTAAGGTTTATCAATCCGTGGGAGGCATAGGATGGAGATGGTCTCTCTCAAGCAACCCTATAACCAAATAACAAAGAGTCTCTTGTGTCCCCAACACACCCAATACAATGGTGAATTGTATAGGTGCACTAGTTCGGCAAAGAGATGGTGATACAAGTGCAATATGGATGGTAGATTTGAGTATTTGTAATCTAAAAATATAAAAACAGCAAGGTAACAAGTGGCAAAAGTGAGCGTAAACAGTACTGCAATGCTTCGAAACAAGGCCTAGGGTTCATACTTTCACTAGTGCAAGTTCTCTCAACGATAATAACATAATTGGATCATATAACTATCCCTCAACATGCAATAAAGAGTCACTCCAAAGTCACTAATAGCGGAGAACAAACGAAGAGATTATTGTATGGTACGAAACCACCTCAAAGTTATCCTTTCTGATCGATCTATTCAAGAGTTCGTAGTAAAATAACACGAAGCTATTCTTTCCGTTCGATCTATCCTAGAGTTCATACTAGAATAACACCTTAAGACACAAATCAACAAAAACCCTAATGTCACCTAGATACTCCAATGTCACCTCAAGTATCCGTGGGCATGATTATACGATATGCATCACACAATCCCAGATTCATCTATTCAATCGACACAAAGTACTTCAAAGAGTGCCCCAAAGTTTCTACTAAAGAGTCAAGACGAAAACGTGTGCCAACCCTATGCATAAGTTCACAATGTCACTGAACCCGGATGTTGATCACCAAAACATACATCAAGTAGATCACGTGAATATCCCATTGTCACCACAGATAAGCACATACAAGACATACATCAAGTGTTCTCAAATCGTTAAAGACTCAATCTGATAAGATAACTTCAAAGGGAAAACTCAATCCATTACAAGAGAGTAGAGGGGGAGAAACATCATAAGATCCAACTATAATAGCAAAGCTCGCGATACATCAAGATCATGCTGAATCAAGAACACGAGAGAGAGAGAGAGAGAGAGAGAGATCAAACACATAGCTACTGGTACATACCCTCAGCCCCGAGGGTGAACTACTCCCTCCTCATCATGGAGAGCGCCGGGATGATGAAGATGGCCACCGGTGATGGATTCCCCCTCCGGCAGGGTGCCGAAACAGGCTCCCGAGAGTTTTTTGGTGGCTACAGAGGCTTGTGGCAGCGGAACTCCTGATCTAGGTTATTTTCTGGATGTTTGGGTATTTATAGGAATTTTTGGCGTCGGTCTCACGTCAAGGGGGTCTCCGAGTCGTCCATGAGGCAGGGGGCACGCCCAGGGGGGTAGGGCTCGCCCTCCACCCTCGTTGATGGCTCGGGACTCTTCTGGCCCAACTCTTTTACTTCGGGCTTCTTTTGGTCCATAAAAAATCATCAAAAATTGGCACGTCAATTGGACTCTGTTTGGTATTCCTTTTCTGTAAAACTCAAAAACAAGGAAAAAACAGAAATTGGCACTAGGCTCTAGGTTAATAGATTAGTCCCAAAAATCATATAAAATAGCATATAAATGCATATAAAGCATCCTAGATGGATAATATAATAGCATGGAACAATAAAAAATTATAGATACATTGAAGACGTATCACTTGTCACTTGGCTGCAGGTGGTTCGTCCGATCGATGTGAGGGGCGATTTTCGTCCTGACCATGGCGGCACCGTTCGGACACTCGAGCGGTGGATTGCGATGGCCATTCAAGGGTCTTCATGAGAGTTTTTTCTTTAGATCGGATGGCTGCTGCCAGCTGCTCGCACCGACAAGGTTGCATGATGTAACCGGAAGGCTCCATTGGGAGTTTCGGTGGCTCTCAATCCAGCCAGTTTGCATTCAACGGTGAGATAAATTCTATGGACGTGGGCTTGATGCATAGGAGATGGTTGTGCAGTGGCAGTCACGCCAGCACGTAAAGACTTTGCCACACTTGTAGCTGCTGGGACTACAGAAACTGGTGGCGACAACATGATGACTTCAATTTGGTGGTGCTTCTCGAGTACCAGGTCTCGAGTTCCAGGGTGAAAACCCTAGGTTTGACCCAAATTGGTTATACCTGGCGATGGTGATGTTTTTGCATCGTTACCTTGATGAAGGCATTGCTCGGATGTTCTTGGACTTGTTCTTCAGGATGAAAACCTAGATTCTAGCCTTTGTTGGTTGGATCCAGTGACGGCGATGTTTGAGCGTAATTTCCTTCCCGAAGGCATGGCTGTTGAAGAAACTTTCTCATTGCGCTTGTTCTGTCAAGAGATGGTTGGTGCCAATATGGTCGTTGATATGGTTTATCGACCGTTGTTTTGATCGTTTCGGAGTTTTTTTTCTTTGGTATGACTTTGCTCTTTGCTGGCGTGTTTTTTTCTTTTGTGTGGGTGTTGGTGTTGGCTGTGTGCATGTTGGTTATGCAGAGGCCAGGTATGTGCTCATTATGTTTGTATCCACTTGATGCTTCATTTTGAGTTAATAAAATCCACCCTTTATCAAAAAACACACACATCATATAGCAGAAGATGGACATCGGAGGCCTGCCAGGTGGACCACAAGGTAGGGGGGCGTGCCCCCACCCTTGTGGCTGCCTGGTGGGTCCCCTCTGGTGCTTTCTTCGCCCAATATTTTTATATATTACAAAATAATTCTCCATAAATTTTCAGGACTTTTGGAGTTGTGCAGAATAGGTCTCTCGGATTTGCTCCTTTTCAGTCCAGAATTCTAGTTGTCCGCATTCTCCCTCTTCATGTAAACCTTGTGAAATAAGCGAGAAAAGGCATAAGTGTTGTGCTATACACTAGTAGAAAAAGGCCATTCGAACCGGTTCAATAGGGAACCGGGACAGATGCGGATCGGATAGTGCTCTTACCACTTCCGTTTTCATATTTTCAAAACGAATACGAATGCGAATACAGATGTTATCGGATACGGATCCGGCTTGGATGTTATTCGAATACAGATATGTATCGGATATTTTCTTGATTCGGAACGGATACGAATAATAGCGACATATTGCTTAAGTATACTAGTCAATAACTATGTGACATGAAATAATCAACTTGTGACATATAATAAGTCAATGATAAATAGGTTTATGAATAAATCCTATTGTAATGTATAATAATTTCTAAGTTTAATCATACGAAGAGTAATTTTTTACCACTTATTTGGCTTTTATGTTGGATAATTGGAATGTTGGGCTAGAATTTTGAAAATTACCTCCCATACTCTTATTCGGATACGGATATATCCACTTCCATATCCATATTTGTGTCAAAAGCTCGTACCATATTTTATTTTTTATTTGTTAAATAAATTCGGATACGGATAGTTTCCATTTCCATTTTGGTTCGGATGCGGATGTTTTGGATACGAATAGGCATTTTCTCGAATACGGAAATCGAATATTTTGGATTATCCGTGACCACTTTCCACCCCTAGCTGCAGCGGCTTGCCCGGGCAGGGGGACCTTTTGTCCCGGTTGGTGCCACCAACCAGGACCAAAAGGCTTCCACGCATCTGCAGTTCAGGGGCTGGGGGTTTTTTCTGAA
>NC_041391.1:569659767-569688346 GCF_002162155.2 Triticum dicoccoides
AAGGGGGGGGGGGTGATACGTCTCCAACGTATCTATAATTTATGAAGCATTCATGCTATTTTGTTATCTGCTTTGAATGATTACGGGCTTTATTATACACTTTTATATTAATTTTGGGACTAACCTATTAACAGGAGGCCCAGTCCATATTGCTGTTTTATTGCCAGTTTCAGTATTTCGAAGAAAAGGAATATCAAACGGAGTCCAAACGGAATGAAACCTTCGGCAGCGTGATTTTTTGGAAGAATATGATCCTGGAGACTTGGAGTTCACGTCAGAAGGTCCTCGAGGAGGCCAGGAGATAGGAGGGCGCCCCCCTACTGGGCGCGTCCCCTGTCTCGTGGGCCCCTCGAGCACCCTCCGACCGACTTCTTTCGCCTATATAGTCCCACGTACCCTAAAAACATGCACGGAGAAGATAGATCGGGAGTTCCGCTGCCGCAAGCCTCTGTAGCCACCAAAAACCTCTCGAGAGCCCGTTTCGGCACCCTACCGGAGAGGGAACCGATCACCAGTGGCCATCTTCATCATCCCGGCGCTATCCATGATGAGGAGGGAGTAGTTCACCCTCGGGGCTGAGGGTATGTACCAGTAGCTATGTGTTTGATCTCTCTCTCTCTCTTGTTCTCTCTATGGCACGATCTTGATGTATCGCGAGCTTTGTTATTAAAGTTGGATCTTATGATGTTTCTCCCCCTCTACTCTCTTGTGATGAACTGAGTTTCCCTTTTGAAGTTATCTTATCGGATTGAGTCTTTGATTTGAGAACACTTGATGTATGTCTTGCCGTGTTTATCTATGGTGACAATGGGATATCACGTGCCACTTGATGTATGTTTTGGTGACCAACTTGTGGGTTCCGTCCATGAACCTATGCATAGGGGTTGGCACACGTTTTCTTGACTCTCCGATAGAAACTTTGGGGCACTCTTTGAAGTACTTTTATGTTGGTTGGATGAATCTGAGATTGTGTAATGCATATCGTATAATCATGCCCACGGATACTTGAGGTGACAATGGAGTATCTAGGTGACATTAGGGTTTTGGTTGATTTGTGTCTTAAGGTGTTATTCTAGTATGAACTCTATGATAGATTGAGTGGAAAGAATATCTTCATGTTATTTTACTACGAACTCTTGAATATATAGAACAGAAAGGATAACTTTGAGGTGGTTTCATACCCTACCATAATCTCTTCGTTTGTTCTCCGCTATTAGTGGCTTTGGAGTGACTCTTTGTTGCATATTGAGAGATTGTTATATGATCTATCTATGTTATTATTGTTTAGAGAACTTGCACTAGTGAAAGTATGAACCCTAGGCCTTATTTCCTATCATTGAAAGACCGTTTGTGCTTACTTTTATCATTAGTTACCTTGCTGTTTTTATATTTTCAGATTACAAAAAGCTATATCTACCATCCATATTGCACTTGTATCACCATCTCTTCGCCGAACTAGTGCACCTATACAATTTGCCATTGTATTGGGTGTGTTGGGGACATAATAGACTCTTTGTTATTTGGTTGCAGGGTTGCTTGAGAGAGACCATCTTCATCCTACACCTCCTACGAATTGATAAACCTTAGGTCATCCACTTGAGGGAAATTTTCTACTGTCCTACAAACCTGTGCGCTTGCAGGCCCAACAACGTTTACAAGAAGAAGGTTGTGTAGTAGACATCAAGCTATTTTCTGGTGCCGTTGCCGGGGAGGTGAGTGCTTGAAGGTATATCTTTAGATCTTGCAATCAAATCTTTTTGTTTCTTGTTTTATCACTAGTTTAGATTAAAAAAGAAAAACTACAAAAAAATGGAGTTAAGTTTGTCGCATACGCTTCATCTTTTTAATATCTTTCGTGAGTTTGATGGAAAGGAAAATTGTTCTCAAGTGCTAGAAGAAGAGTGCATTAAAATGCTTGGTACTGAATCTTTGAATGATGAGAATTATTGCAATGTTGTTAGTATGAATTCTTTGAATATCCATGATGCTAATGATATGCAAAGCCACAAGCTTGGGGAAGCTATGTTTGATGAATATGATATTTTTTGTCCCCCAAGTTTTGATGAGCAAATTTATTATGATGATAGCATGCTTCCTATCTATGATGATTATATTGATGAAAGTGGGTTTGGAAGAGTGTCAACTTTAGGAAGTAGTGATCCCACTATTTTGGAGGATGTTGAATCTTATTGTGATGAACATGAAAGTGGATTTGGAAGAGCATCAACTTTATTTAGTGATGAATCCACTATTTCGGAAGAGGTCCCAATTGATTATGAGAACAAAATTGCTATCTATGATGATTATTGTGATGACTTGTATGCTATTAGGAATAATGATAACCATTAAACTTGCCATCATGATTTTAGTTTTCAATTGGATTATGCCTCACATGTTAATTATTTTGTTAAGTTTGCTCCCACTACTATTCATGAGAAGAAATTTGCTTATGTGGAGAGTAGTAAATTTTCTACACAAGTAGATCATGAAAAGAATGCTTTAGGTGCTGGTTATATTGTTGATTTCATTCATTATGCTACTGAAATTATTATGAGGGAGGAATATATGCTTGTAGGAATTGCAATAATATCAAGTTTCCTCTCTATGTGCTTAAAATTTTGAAGCTATGCTTGTTTTACCTTCCTATACTAGTTGATTATGGTTCCCATAAATTGTTTGCTCACAAAATCCCTATGCATAGGAAGTGGGTTAGACTTAAATGTGCTATTCATATGCTTCATGATGCTCCCGTTATGTTTCAATTCTTATCTTTTATGTGAGCATCATTGTCATCATCATGCCTAGCTAGAAAGGCATTAAAGAAAAGCGCTTGTTAGGAGACAACCCAATATTTATCCTTACTGTTTTTGTGTGTCCACATGATTATGCTACTGTAGTAATAATGTTTTATAGCTTTTGTTTCAATAAAGTGCCAAGTAAGACCTTTAGGATAGCTTACGGTGATAGTTGTGTTGATCTTGCTGAAAATCAGAAACTTTTGCACCAAGTAAATTAGTTTTGTTAATTCACAGAAACGTGCTCTTGATCTTATTCTTTTTGCTCTGGATTGGTACACGAATTTCTTAGGACTTCCTAATTTGGTAAGAGTTTTGGAGTTCCATAAATATACATTTGATACATATTACTACAGACTGTTATGTTCTTAACAGATTCTGTTTTCTATGTGTTGTTTGCTTATTTTGATGAATCTATGAGTAGTATCAGAGGTATGAACCATAGATAACTTGAAATACAGTAGATATTACACCAATATGAATTTAGAATGAATTCATTACAGTACCTAAGTGGTGGTTTTATTTTCTTATACTAATGGAGCTTATGAGTTTTCTGTTGAGTTTTGTGTTGTGGAGTTTTCAAGTTTTGGGTAAAGATTTGATGGACTATGGAATAAAGAGTGGCAAGAGCCTAAGCTTGGGCATGCCCAAGGCACCCCAAGGTAATATTCAAGGACAACCAAGAGCCTAAGCTTGGGGATGCCCCGGAAGGCATCCCCTCTTTCGTCCTCGTTCATCGGTAACTTTACTTGGAGCTATATTTTTATTCACCACATGATATGTGTTTTGCTTGGAGAGTCATTTTCTTTTGTTAGTATTTGCTTGCTGATATTTATATTAATGTTTTGCTTCTTTAGTTTCAATGAAAATGTCAAGGATAGCCGAGGGAGTCCTGGATTAGGGGGTGTCCGGATGGCCGGACTATGACCTTTGGCCGGACTCCCGGACTATGAAGATACAAGATTGAAGACTTTGTCCCGTGTCCGGATGGGACTTTCCTTGGCGTGGAAGGCAAGCTTGGTGATACGATATGAAGATCTCCTCCCATTGTAACCGACTCTGTGTAACCCTAGCCCTCTCCGGTGTCTATATAAACCGGAGAGTTTTAGTCCGTAGGACGAACAACAATCATACCATTGGCTAGCTTTTAGGGTTTAGCCTGTCTGATCTCGTGGTAGATCAACTCTTGTACTACCCATATCATCAATATTAATCAAGCAGGAGTAGGGTTTTACCTCCACCAAGAGGGCCCGAACCTGGGTAAAAACATCGTGTCCCTTGTCTCCTGTTACAATCCGCCTAGACGCACAGTTCGGGACCCCCTACCCGAGATCCATCGGTTTTGACACCGACATTGGTGCTTTCATTGAGAGTTCCTTTGTGTCGTCACCGACAGGAAGGATGCCGCACCCCATCTTTAAAGACGGCGCTGTTGCTAAAGGAGCTTTGGTTGTCGGCCAAACTCTCCGACTAGGCAGTTTTTTGATGACCGCATGTTCGGCCGCCGCGCCGGCGATGACCTCTCGGGTCATCGAAAGCAATCTCCAGATCAGCTCAGAACTCGCCGAGCAGTTAGATCCGATGGATCTCTCTTCCCTAAACGAGCTCTTGGATCGCATCGCCGCCCTGGGAGTTGCTACAGATTACGGCCAGATTGGGCTTAAACCCGACCATAGAGAGATCTGCTCTCCCTAGGTCACCCACCACGTTGAAGTGGTGGAAGAACAATGCGGCGAATCCCCACCCATCCTAAGGACCAGATGTGTCCAGATTCCTGACCCCTCCAAGCCGGACATCCGCGGAGGGGAGGACGTCGCCCAAGCCATGAACCTAAAGTCAGGTAGCAGGCCGGATTCATTGAATAATGTCCAAGAAAACAAGCTTCCGAATTTGGAATTTTCTTGGCCCCTGAGTCTTAGATCAAGCGAGGTTCCGGATTTAAATCCACCCGCCCACCCAAATATAAGGGACCTATCCCAAATACGGCAAGAGCCCGGGGAAACAGTACATCACTACTGGGCCAGATTCCTCCTGGTTATGAACAGGATAAAGGACTACCGTGAGAAGGACGCAATTTCGTTCTTCTGTAACAACTGCACGGACATCGGAATCCTCAACGCCATAAGTCGCCGCGAAATTACACGCTTCGCCGACTTGACATCCATAGTACGGAAGTACTGTGCGATAGAAAGCGTTCGGAAAACCGAAACGAAATTCTGGGACAATCCGACCCTGAATACAATCCCAGTCCGAAACAAAAGGGCGCATTATCGCCAGGCACCTGAGCCAAACAGCAAAAAACAAAAACCCTCTATAGGGTATGGGACTGTACTAGAGGGATGGCTCAATGGACCCTGTAAAATTCATAGTTCAGGGGAAGTCGCACCAACTCACAGCCTTAGAGCATGTTGGATACTCCGGCAGGTGGCCAGGAGTGGCGAGGAGCTTCTAACTCCAGAATCCGCAGAGCACCACCCCAGAAACGCCAGTACGGTGTCAACAGTCTTCGAGACTTTCGCATCAAACAATGCGAGGAAGCGAACGCTCCGCAGCCTTGCCGAAGTCTACCAAGTAGCAACAATAAATCCATGGAGTGACATGACTATCACTTTTAATGCCAGTGACGAACCTAAATTCCGGCCAGCCCGAGCACCAGCTGCACTGGTCCTCAGTCCGATAGTGGACGGCTTCCGACTTACAAAGGTACTCATGGACGGTGGCAGCGGATTGAACCTCATCTATGAGGAAACACTGCAAAAAATGGAAATAGACTGGAGCCGCATTGAGCGAAGCAACACAACCTTTAGAGGAATAATCCCCAGCCGGGAAGCATGCTGTTCAGTGAAAATCACACTGGACGTGGTGTTCAGCACGCCGGATAATTACAGATCCGAGGAGGTCACATTCCAAGTGGCCCCGTTCAGCAGCGGATACCACGCTCTGTTAGGGCGAGAAGCATTCACAATTTTTCAAGCTATACCCCATTACGGGTACATGAAGCTCAAAATGCCCGGACCCAACGGAATTATCACTCTTGCTAGTGATCCGGACACAGCGCTCCGCACCGAAAACAAGACAGCCACACTGGCCCTCGAGGCATTATCCGAAGCCCTGGCGGCCGAGGAACTAACTATGTTGCGCTCCACAGTGGACAGGGACGACGTGATACTCGACAAAAGATCCAAGTCCACCTCCTTCAAGCCGGCAGATGAAATAGTCAAGTTCCAAGTCCATCCAATGGACACTACAAAAACAGTCTCCATCGGGGCACAACTAAAACCTGATGTAGACACCGCACTCAGAGAATTCCTACGAGAAAATTGGGACATTTTCGCCTGGCACCCTTCAGACATGCCAGGAATCCCACGCAGGCTGGCCGAGCACAGCCTGAACATCCTAAAAGGGTTCAAGCCCGTTAAGAAGACTCTTCGGCGTTTCTCCGAACCCAAGAGACAAGCCATGGGAGAGGAGCTAGCAAAACTACTGGAAGCCGGATTCATCAGAGATATAAAACATCCGGACTGGCTAGCAAACCTGGTGATGGTACCAAAGAAGGACAAATCCTGGCACCTATGCATCGATTTCAAAGACCTAAATAAGGCCTGCCGAAAGGATCCCTTCCCCCTCCCCCGAATTGATCAAATCATCGACGCCACTACAGGACACGATTCATTTTGTTTCCTCGATGCATACTCTGGCTACCACCAAATCAAGATGGCAGAGTCAGACCAAGCCGCAACGGCATTCATCACCCCATACGGCCCATTCTTCTTCAACACGATGCCCTTCGGGCTCAAAAACACCGGCACGACATATCAGCGCATGATTCAGACATGTCTGGCCAACCAGATCGGAAAAATAGTTGAAGCGTACGTAGATGACGTGGTCATCAAATCCAAGCATGTCGAAACTCTAGTAGACGACTTGAGGCTCACGTGCGACAATCTCCAAGCATATGACATTAAGCTCAACCCAGAAAAATGCGTTTTTGGCGTACCAGCCAGAAAGCTCTTGGGCTTCATCGTATCCGGTAGAGGAATTGAAGTAAACCCAGCCAAGATCCGAGCTCTGTCACAATTGGATACCCCAAAAGACCTCAAGCAAATACAAAAATTGACTCGATGCGTGGCGCCTCTAAGCCGCTTTATCTCCCACTTAGGAGAAAAGGCATTACCCCTTTATCGCCTCCTGCGGCGAACCGAACACTTCGAGTGGACGGATGCTGCCACGGCCGGACTCGAAGAAATCAAAGCCATACTGGCAACAAATCTGGTCCTGGCCGCGCCCAACACGGGCGAACCAATATACATCGCGGCAACCCATCAAGTTGTAAGCGTGGTGCTCGTTGTCGAACGAGAAATGGACGGACACAAGTTCCCTCTCCAGAAACCAGTTTACTACGTGTCCATTGTCCTAACTCCATGCAAGTCACGGTACCCGCATTACCAAAAGATAGCATACGCGGTGTTCATGGCATCCCGGAAGCTGCGACACTATTTCCAAGAGTGTTCGATAACAGTAGCCTCTGAAGTACCTCTTAATGACATTATAAACAACCGCGACGCAACGGGCCGGATTGCTAAATGGGCCATTGAGCTCCTCCTGTTCGACATAACTTACAAGCCACGCGAGCTATTAAGTCACAGGTTTTGGCTGACTTCATCGCCGAATGGACTGAAGCCAAGCTCCCTAAAGAGTACGGCGCATATTCCAACTGGATCATGCACTTCGATGGCTCCAAAATGTTGGCTGGCCTGGGGGCTGGCGTCGTTCTGACATCCCCAACCGGAGATACTGTCCAATATGTACTTCAGATAATGTACATGGACTCCAACAACGCAGCCGAATATGAGGCCCTCCTACATGGTCTCCGGATGGCAGTCTCCATGGGTATTCAGCGCCTAGAGGTCCACGGGGATTCAAACCTCGCGATATCCCAAATAAATGGAGACTTTGATGCCAAGGATCCGAAAATGGCAGCTTATCGCAACACTGTCTTAAAGATGTCAGCTCGATTTGAGGGGCTCAAATTTCACCATATAGCCCGGTAGAACAACCAGGCAGCAGACATGTTGGCACGCATTGGCGCAAAGCGTGATGCCGTCCCTCCCAACATCTTCCTAGAGAGGCTTTTCAAGCCATCTGTATCATGGGAGGGAGAGTTTGGAAACAACAGCCCGGACACAACCACACTACCCCTCACCGAACATTCTGACACAGTTGGTGGCTCCACCAACGAAACAACACCGTCAGTCCACACAATAATGGCAGTCATTGCCCCGTGGACAGAACCATTCCTAGCCTACCTAACTAGGCAGGAACTTCCCGAGGACCAAAACGAGGCCCGCTGCATAGTGCAGTGATCTAAAGCCTACAAAGTCCACAAGGGAGAGCTTCATAAGAAGAGCACAACTGGAGTCCTTCAAAGGTGTATCTCCGAAGAAGAAGGGCGAAATCTTCTGGCTGAAATTCATGCCGGACTCGGCGGGCACCACGCTGCAGCCCGGGCCCTTGTAAGCAAGGCCTTCCGTACCGGATTTTATTGGCCGATGGCCCGGGCAGACGCTCAGGACTTAGTGCAGCAATGCGTCGGTTGCCAATTATTCGCTAATCAAAGCCACATGCCTCCTACCGCCCTACAAACCATACCCATTACCTGGCCTTTTGCGGCCTGGGGGCTTGACATGGTTGGACCCCTTAAAGGAGGAACCCACAAGAAAAAATATCTACTGGTCATGGTGGACAAATTCACCAAATGGATAGAGGCCAAGCCTGTAAAGACGGCCGAATCCGGACCGGTGATAGACTTCATATCCGGGGTTGTACACCGTTACAGCGTCCCCCACATCATCATAACTGACGACGGCACAAACTTCACGGCCGACGAAGTTAAACTCTGGTGCAAAAACATGGGCATCAAGCTCGACTACGCTTCAGTCTGTCACCCACAAACTAACGGTCAAGTCGAGTGAGCCAACGGTCTCATCATGAGCGGCATCAAACCCAGATTAGTGCGATCCCTCAAGGAATCTAACACTCACTGGGTAGAGGAGCTTGACTCCGTACTCTGGGGGCTGCGGACCACGCCGAATCGCACTACCAGATTCACACCATTTTTTATGGTATACGGCGCAGAGGCAGTTCTGCCCTGTTACATAATTCATGACTCACCTCGCGTGCGCATGTACGAAGAAAGAGAAGCCGATCTCGATCGGCAGGACAGCTTGGACGCATCGGAGGAGGAGCGCGACGTGGCAAAAGCCCGTTCCGCATTCTATCAACAACAGGCTCGAAGATATCAAAGCAGAGAAGTACGGGCTAAAACTTATAACGTTGGCGAACTAGTTCTATGCCTGTCGGACAAGAAAAAGGACAAACTAAGCCCAAATGGGAGGGTCCCTTCATAATCGACCAAGTACTGACTGGTGGAGCGTACCATCTGCAAAACGCATCGGATAACCGACTCGAGCCGAACCCATGGAATGCAGCACGCCTACGAAGATTCTACGCCTAGCGCCGGACTCCGTGTTCGTCTCCTTCCTCTGCCCCCCTTTTTTCACACTAGCTGCCTGGCATTTCTCTCCTTCTCCCTACCTTTTTTCTCCCAAGCCCTTAGGGGCTTGCCTGCGCGTTGTTCGCACATACTTGACGCGCCACCCGCGCTCATCATACCTGGGGCTTCTTTATCAGAAGTTTATATAAACGGGCCTCATGCCCAAAACATGTGTGACACTTCCGCATGAACCTTTTATACACCATTATATGCATCGATATGACTTAAGTTTTGGCCAAGCTGGGTTGCCTAGCTCCTGTGCTTACCCCTACGTTCCCGTTCGTTCGACTAGGTGGTAAAGGGAGCACCTCTGCGATTGTTACTGCCGGATCAGCCGGATGTGTACCTCAGACTGGGTGAAGCCGAAAGCTAGCGTTCTTAAGGGAATATTCGGTCGGTGAACTAAAAGATGATTTTTCTTGTTTATTTATCTGCCCCCAGATGCTTTTATGCTCTTTCTTGCAGTTCGGACATGCACTTTAGGGCATACCTCCCAGGGAAAGGAACCCTAACGGAACTATTCTCCCTGGAAGATGTTTCTTACTAACCATGTAATATAACATAACTAGTTGGGCACTTGTCTGCTAAAGCAATTATGACCCCTACGCCTTGTCTCCATGCATGCCCCGGTTCTTACATAATCGAGAGGGTATTCGGACACACTCCGGACTATAGGGTCCAGAGGTCGAAGCGAAAAGGTCCGCAATGACAAACGATCTACAATCCGGCTAGAAGGCATTTTTCATGTCATTTTAAATTACAGAGTCAATCCAACTCGGTATATTCTTCTTCAATACCATCCAACATGCGGTCTAATTTACAGTCCTGTTGAGAATACTTGGCAGCCAGATCTACCTGGCCATATACTAAACTGACAGGGATCTCCTTTCCGTCAGGCCCCATAGGGCCAACCTCGGCCATGTGGTTCGGGTCAGCCTTCGTGTACCGAGTCTTCACCATGGCCCAGGCCTCCCTGGCACCTTGACGGCAGGCCGATATCTTCCACAACCGGAAGCGCTGCCGCACTCCCTCCAGCTTCTTTGCAAGCTCCCCAAGGCCTTCGGGCATGGAGAGGGATGGCCACATAGCCTGGACGACGCCCTGCATCGCCTGCCGAACTCGTTTGTGTAGTTGCAACAGCTCGGGAAGAAGGTCCCCCGTTGAACCGGGCATTTCCTCCGCAGGACGATCTGTCAGCATACCTACAGACATAGCTCTGTCAATCGACTTCCTCACCAAATTCTTTTTTCGAAGATTCGTTCAAGCACTTACTAAAAATGCCGCGTCGAAGTCGTCGATTCTCCTTTACGGAAGCAGACAGTTGAACACGAACATCCTTTAGTTCCTCGCCCAGCTGGGTATTGGTGTCTTGAAGTTTGTTATTCTCTTACCTCACCCTCGTCAGCATGCTCTCGCCAGCCTTTAGTTGGCGTAGGAGTTGTTGCTTGTCCGGCTTTACTCCGGCCCCATCTGCACTGTTATCGTCAGAATTGCACACATGCCGCACTTCACAATGGAATTATCTTTCGAAGCATATATTACCTAAGGTGGTCCCCTTGGTGTTATCTGAAGCGGCCAGTGCGACCTCGAGTTGGGCCTTGCACTCTTCCAGCTCCTGGGATAGTTGCGTGTTCTTCTTTGTAAGACCCTGCATAACATATGATCCTTAAAACAGTTATCTTAACTGTTTCAAGTCTCGGGGGCTACTGACATATATAACCATCAGATTTACTCACCCATATGTCTTTCACATACTGCTCTGTGGCTTTGGCTAGACCATTTTGAGCGGCATGGAGGTACGCATCTCCCGTATTAAAGGCGTCCAATGCCTCAGGGGAAAAACATGCGTCACGAAGAACAGTCCGGCAACGCCTGTGGTTCATGGCACTCTCCACCTCTGAATTGGTGGCAGATAGCCCGTCTGCATCCTCTATCGGAGGAACGCCCGATGCGCGCCCCGTGTCCGCCTCCGCTTCCGGACTCGGCCTTGAAGCCTGGCCGGTGGATATAGTCCGGCGGGCTCTCTTCTTCCTAAGGAGAGCATGAGCGTTAGTATGACTTGAGGGCATAAACCCCAGACATTAAATTCGCACGCCGTATCGTTGCGCCGAAATCTTGATCTGGTCCACACTTCTTTTTGGCTCGCCTGGCTTCAGCGGCCCTTGTTGGCTGCCCATCGCGGGCTCGGCCCTCCGCCTCAAGGATTTCCCCTGCAAAACGAAACACTATTGGTTTACAGCATTCAAAATAAGGCATGGATGGATCTCCTTGAAAGTACTGGGACTTCGGTCTCGGTTACCTTTGAGGCTGGAAGTAGTCCGGGATAGTCGGCCGTAATGGCCACTAAGGTGTTGTCCTTATCAATTGATGAAACACCCCATCAATCAACTCCACACATAAGTCCGGGTCCTCCTAGGAATCCGGATCGAGCCTCGGGTTGCGGAGGAGGGCTGTTTATCTCCTTCACAGTCTGGCGCAGCTCCTGCGTTAACATCGCTAGACTAAGTACTCAATTATGGGAATTTCGAAAGCGGGTAGATAAGTGAAAGTGTTCGCTCACCCATCTTGGAGGACTGTACATAGAGAATCTGCCCCGTGGGTTGACATGGAGGAATTCCTCTTCTTCTCCCTTGTACAAAGCGGATAAGATCTTTGTCAGAGTGGCAGACGAATCCGGCCCCTTGCGATCGCACCGGGTGGCGTCGTCCTCCCCGTTGAAATCCCACATGGGGTGGCCCCTATACTGAAGCGGCTGCACCCCCCGCGTAATGCATGTGGCCATGACCTCTATCATGGTCAATCCGGAATGAACCAACAATCTTATCTGGCTCATCAGGTAAAGAACGTCCCTGTCAGTTTCCCTTTGAGGGTTCCGTGGGCGCCAGCTCAGGCGTTTCTTTAACGGAGCGTTATTAAACTCAGGGAGGCCGATCCGTACAGGGTCCAGCAGGGGGACGTCATCCATATAAAACCATTCCGAAGGCCAATCCTCGGACGCCTTCTTTGGGGTACCGGATAGATATCCGGTCCCGGCGATGCGCCATAGTTCGGATCCGCCCACTTGATAAATTGACCCCTCCTAAGAGCGGGGCACAAGGCAGAACAACCTATTCCACAGTGCGAAATGGGCCTCGATGCCCAAGAATAGCTCGCAGAGGGCCACGAAGCCCGCAACATGCAGTATGGAGGCAGGCATGAGGTTGTGTAGCTGGAGGCCGTAGAACTCCAGTAGACCTCGGAGAAACGGATGAATTGGAAATCCGAGTCCTCTTATTAAATAAGGAAGTAGGCACACCCGCTCTCCTTGAGAAGGATTGGGGATGCTCTCCGCCTGCTCTCCGCCGCTATAGGTGGCAATCCCGGATCGAACTGGGACCATATATGCTGGGGGGAGTAGCCCCTTGGATTGAAGCGCTACTAGCTTGCTACACAGGACGGAACATCTCTCCCAATCCCCAGGCTTGGGGCTGGGAGCGCGAGAGGAGGAGCCGCGTCGGCTGTCCATGATGGAATGGGTTTTTTAGTCAAAGGCGCTCCGATGAAAGCTTGCGAAGGGGAGATGGTGTGGTTCGGATCTAGATCCTCGTCTCTTTTTATATAGGCAGCTTATTTGAGCAGCTAGGGGGGAAGATGTAAAAATACCCTGGCTTTTCGCATTCGTTCGACACGTGGAAGATGGCCTTTATTGGACGTGGAAGCCAAGGAGCGCAGCATTTATCAGAAGCCGGACACTATTCTACAAGTCTATGGAGTTTGGAGAAGAACCCGCCTTGCAATGCCGAAGACAATTTGCGCGCCGGACTCGTCGTCATTGAAGCCTGGTTCGGGGGCTACTGAGGGAGTCCTGGATTAGGGGGTGTCCGGATGGCCGGACTATGACGTTTGGCCAGACTCCGGGACTATGAAGATACAAGATTGAAGATTTCGTCCCGTGTTCGGATGGGACTTTCCTTGGCGTGGAAGGCAAGCTTGGCGATACGATATGAAGATCTCCTCCCATTGTAACCGACTCTGTGTAACCCTAGCCCTCTCCGGTGTCTATATAAATCGGAGAGTTTTAGTCCGTAGGACGAACAACAATCATACCATAGGCTAGCTTTTAGGGTTTAGCCTCTCTGATCTCATGGTAGATCAACTCTTGTACTACCCATATCATCAATATTAATCAAGCAGGAGTAGGGTTTTACCTCCACCGAGAGGGCCCGAACCTGGGTAAAAACATCGTGTCCCTTGTCTCCTGTTACCATCCGCCTAGACGCACAGTTCGGGACCCCCTACCTGAGATCCGCCAGTTTAGACATCGACAATAGCCTTTACCATGCTTATTTTGCTAGTATACATGTTGCTGTTTGAAAACAGAAAGTTTACCGGTGTTGCAAAAATTCCCTAGAAAAGTCAGAGAATGGTATAATATTGAAACTTTTTGCATATTTATCTCTGATAAATCTTCTATAGAGTAGTATTTTTATTATAATTTTTGGAGTTAGGGAAGTATGATGAATCTTGCATTCTTTACAGACTATACTGTTTTGACAGATTGCTGTTATGGTTGCATTGTTTGAATATGTTTGCTTGTTTAATGATTCTATTTGAGGATAGGAGTGTTAAATATGCAGAGGCATTTAGTATGCAATGTTGAATAATAACTTTAGTGATTTGTTACAGTAGAAAATGATAAGGTTTTGCATTGGTTTATACTAGCCTATCTCACGAGTCCTTGTTGAGTTTGGTGTGAATGAAGCTTTTTGAGAAATAGAGAAACCATGATATGAGAGGAATTAAGGAGACAAAAAAGTTCAAGCTTGGGGATGCCCAAGGCACACCAAGACAATATTTAAAGAAGTCTCAACCATCTAAGCTTGGGGATGCCCCGGTAGGCATCCCACCTTTCTTCTTCAACAATTATCGGTTAGTATCGGTTGAGCCTAAGTTTTTGCTTCTTCACATGAGTCCTGCTATCCTTGCAATGTCATTTTATTTTGCTTTGCTTGCTCTTTGAATACAATACCAAGATCTGAAATTCTTTTAATGAGAGAGAGAGAGTCTTCGCATAGTTACATAATTATTTTGCTACTCATTGATCTTCACTTATATCTTTTTGGAGTAGTTTCTCATTTACTCGTGTGCTTCACTTATATCCTATGAGTAAATGGTTGAATAAGTTGAATGTCATAAATCTGAAATTATATATGTCTCATTTTCTCATCCCATGGGGAGTTATGACTTCACGTCTAAAAAGTAGAGGTTGTAAATTTATTGAAGGTTAGCAAGCATTGTATTGGTCATTTGAACAATTCATGAAAGAATATTGAAGGAAGAGAGATTTCACATATAAATACACTATCCTAGACATCATTTATAATTGGGAGCACTCATTAAGTATGACATGCTAAAGAGTTGATGTTGGACAAGGAAGACAATGTAATGGGTTATGTTTTCAGACATCTCAGTTGAAGTATATTGTCATGGATCATTCAAACATGTTGAGCTTTCCTTTCCCCCTCATGCTAGCCAAAATTCCTTGCACCAAGTAGGGATACTACTTGTGCTTCCAAATATCCTTAAACCCGGTTTTGCCATGAGAGTCCACCATACCTACCTATGGATTGAGTAAGTTCCTTCAAGTAAGTTGTCATCGGTGCAAGCAAAAAAATTGCTCTCTAAATATGTATGATCTTTTGGTGTGAAGAAAATAGCTTTATACGATCTTGTTATGGAAGCAATAAAAGCGACGGACTGCATAATAAAGGGCCATATACAAGTGGCAATATAAAGTGACGTTCATTCACGTCAAGATTTTGTGCATCCAACCCTAAAAGCGCATGACAACCTCTGCTTCCCTATGCGAAGGGCCTATCTTTTACTTTATGTCTTTTACTTTTATGCAAGAGTCAAGGTGATCTTCACCTTTCCCTTTTTCATTTTTTCCCTTTGGCAAGCACCTCGTGTTGGAAAGATCCTGATATATATATATCCAATTGGATGTAAGTTAGCATGAACTATTATTGTTGACATCACCCAAAGGTGAATATGTTGGGAGGCAAAACTATAAGCCCCTATCTTTCTCAGTGTCCGATTGAAACTCCATAACCATTAGTATTGCGTGAGTGTTAGCAATTGTAGAAGACTATTTGATAGCTGAGTATGTGAAGTTTGCTATTCCTGAAAATACGATGAATTGCAATTGTTTGATGACTGAGAATGAAGTTTGCTAGTTTTCAAGAAAGTTTATGGTCTATGCTTTGACATCTGAATTGCTTGTTACTTTATCGTGAGAAGTTTTATGAGATGAACTACTGTTATGACATATAATCATGCTAGAAAAGGTGATTGAAATTATCATTGATCAAACTTGTGCACCTTCTAGCATTCACACTTCATAAATTCTTTCTTTATCATTTACCCACTCGAGGACGAGTAGGAATTAAGCTTGGGGATGCTGATACGTCTCCAACGTATCTATAATTTATGAAGCATTCATGCTATTTTATTATCTGTTTTGAAGGATTACGGGCTTTATTATACACTTTTATATTACTTTTGGGACTAACCTATTAACCGGAGGCCCAACCCATATTGTTCTTTTATTGCCTGTTTCAGTATTTCGAAGAAAAGGAATATCAAACGGAGTCCAAACAGAATGAAACCTTCGGCAGCGTGATTTTTTGGAAGAATATGATCCTGGAGACTTGGAGTTCACGTTAGAAGATCCTCGAGGAGGCCAGGAGATAGGAGGGCGCGCCCCCCTGTCTCGTGGGCCACTCAAGCACCCCCCCCCACCGACCGACTTCTTTTGCCTATATAGTCCCACGTACCCTAAAAACATCCACAGAGAAGATAGATCGGGAGTTCCGCTGCCGCAAGCCTCTGTAGCCACCAAAAACCTCTCGGGAGCCCGTTCCGGCACCCTGCCGGAGGGGGAACCCATCACCGGTGGCCATCTTCATCATCCCGGCGCTATCCATGATGAGGAGGGAGTAGTTCACCCTCGGGTCTGAGGGTATGTACCAGTAGCTATGTGTTTGATCTCTCTCTCTCTCGTGTTCTCTCTATGGCACGATCTTGATGTATCGCGAGCTTTGTTATTATAGTTGGATCTTATGATGTTTCTCCCCCTCTACTCTCTTGTGATGAATTGAGTTTCCCTCTTGAAGTTATCTTATCGGAGTGAGTCTTTGATTTGAGAACGCTTGATGTATGTCTTGTCGTGTTTATCTGTGGTGACAATGGGATATCACGTGCCACTTGATGTATGTTTTGGTGACCAACTTGCGGGTTCCGCCCATGAACCTATGCATAGGGGTTGGCACACGTTTTCTTGACTCTCCGGTAGAAACTTTGGGGCACTCTTTGAAGTACTTTTATGTTGGTTGGATGAATCTGAGATTGTGTGATGCATATCGTATAATCATGCCCACGGATACTTGAGGTGACAATGGAGTATCTAGGTGACATTAGGGTTTTGGTTGATTTGTGTCTTAAGGTGTTATTCTAGTATGAACTCTATGATAGATTGAGCGGAAAGAATAGCTTCATGTTATTTTACTACGAACTCTTGAATAGATAGAACAAAAAGGATAACTTTGAGGTGGTTTCGTACCCTACCATAATTTCTTCATTTGTTCTCCGCTATTAGTGGCTTTGGAGTGACTCTTTGTTGCATGTTGAGGGATTGTTATATGATCTATCTATGTTATTATTGTTGAGAGAACTTGCACTAGTGAAAGTATGAACCCTAGTCCTTGTTTCCTATCATTGCAATACCGTTTGTGCTTACTTTTATCATTAGTTACCTTGCTGTTTTTATATTTCAGATTACAAAAACCTATATCTACCATCCATATTGCACTTGTATCACCATTTCTTCGCCGAACTAGTGCACCTATACAATTTGCCATTGTATTGGGTGTGTTGGGGACACAAGAGACTCTTTGTTATTTGGTTGCAGGGTTTCTTGAGAGAGACCATCTTCATCCTAAGCCTCCTACGGATTGATAAACCTTAGGTCATCCACTTGAGGGAAATTTGCTACTTTCCTACAAACATGTGCACTTACAGGCCCAACAACGTCTACAAGAAGAAGGTTGTGTAGTAGACATCAGGGGGGGGGGTTGGTTTTTTTGGGGGTTTTGTAGGGTTAATTTAGGGGTTTCATATATTGTGTTAGCTAGCTAATAGAGAGGAGTGTCCTCTCTTATCTCCGTGCTTGGTCCATGCTACGTATAGAGAGGACTCGACACGCTAGCTAGCTAGTAAGCAAATGAAGGATAAGTACAGAAGATCGTCATGAACATATACACAGAGAGAAGTGATCGACCTCTCCTTCTCCGATAGATTGGTCGAACAACAAGTTTTCATATATCTATCTGACGCTACTGGCTACATATATATATATATATACAATATAAGATCTCTTACGTCCCCTAACGTCTGAACTCAACTTCCACATTGTATTCTCCATGTTTGTCGATGACGTGGTCAAGAAAGAATCCCGCCAATTCCTCTTGAATTGCTCGTATGCGATCTTGTGGTAGGAGTTCATCCCGCATTTGCCACACCTAATTTCAAGAAGGGGGTCAATACATATATATGAATGAAACTGAACACAAATGATGGTAATAAAATAAAATTATGAATATTGTTGCTTACACACTTCATATTGTTGTTTAGAGTAGCCCCGCTCATAGGTAGTATGGTGGATGAACTTGCAAATGTAGTATCCACACAAATCATTCCCGGGTTCCTGCCACAACCACTTTACAGGAAATAGATGTCAATCAAACTGATAAGCAAGCATGCTAAATGGTATTGATGAAACTATCTAGAATCAATGGGAGATGCGCGGAACTAGCTAGTAGCTAGTACTTACTTTCGGGTGGTCAAATCGCAGTTGCGTCGGCAGTCCCGGAGCTTGTGCGGTGAACTTTTTCCAAACCCTGCCAGACAAAGAAAACAACTACTTGATATCAGGAAATGAACAAAGTTGCCGATATGGTGCGATAATGATCGATTGAACTTACTTCTCGAGCATTTTAGTCATGGTCGCATACTCCTCCGATTTTTTCGTTTGGAGTCTATGATGGTTACTAGTCCCTGCTCAAGCTTAATATCTAGCAGAATAAAGTGGAACCTGCGCATGCATGCATAACTCATCAATTACATTACTATAACCTCGAGTAATAAGGGAAACCAAATATGCACAAGACAGTAACACTCACTTGTATTCGTAAGGAAAGAGTATTGTAGCTTTGTTTTGATTTCGAAGTAATGATGCGAGCAACTTGGCCTCGGTTTGTCTGGCATCATGTTTAACACTGCATTCATCCATGAGATTTATGTTAATGAACCCAATATCACCTACTTGTCTTTTGTTCAATTCGGCGATCTTCATTCTGCATAATATAGTGAGGATAATTATATATACATGCAATGAAAGAGCTGAGCTATATATAGAGACTTAACTAATTACAGAGAAGTAGTACTTACAGACAGTAGCAAGTGATGATTGTTTTATCGAGGGCCTTTTGATTGAAAAACTGGAAGAACTCCTCATATGGAACTAACAACAGATCAATTCCAACGAGGTTGTGCTCCTCTTTAACCGATAGCGACAAAGTATTTTTCCCAGACTTCCTGCAGATGTCCATGTACCAATCATGGAATCTTCGCATCATCGTTGTTAGGGAAGTACCAGGTCTGACGAGAGGCTTTCCGTGCTCGAATCTTAGTGTGTCCACCTCCATTGTTCCAAAAATTATTGCATCATCGTCGGTCATGTAATCTCCAGGATTGGTACCTGGCAGCATCCCCGGAAGATTAGCGACTATATCGCTAGACACATTGAGCGAGGGGCATGATTGCTTCGCTTGTGTGCCGAGCTAGGGAATTTATTTCCCTTTTCTTCATTCTGCTAGCCTTTGATCAGAGCAAGTACTTCCCGACCGCTCCGCTTCCTTATATGTCCTTTCAATGATGCGGTCATAGTTGGATTGCGGCGGAGGTGGTGATGGTCGCTGCAAGGCATCCAAAGTGCACTTCGCTTTCACCGGATCTATCTTCTCCGCCGGAGGTGGATGTTTCTTAGCTTTTACCGATTCAAAGAAGACATTCACTTGGCCTTCACAGATCTTTTGGTTTTCCTCCTCGCTCCTCTCGCACGGTAACTTCTCTAGAGGCTTGAGAGACGATGGACCGTATCTGTATTGCCTCCCGCCTCTGGCTGTACTGCTAGATGCCAGAGCAGCCGGAGCGGCTACGGCTGTCTTATTTCGTTTCTTAAGAGGCGGACTGCTACGACACGCCAGAGCAGCCAGAGTGGCGGCATCTGTGTTCTGCCGTCGCTTACGAGGCGGCGAAGGAGGAGGCGGGCTGCTCGGACATGCCAGAGCAGGCGGAGAAGGAGGCGGAGTACTGCCGCCCTCACACGCCGGAGCAGGAGGTGGAGTGCCCTGATCACTCGCTGGAGGAGGAGGAGGAGGCGGAGGAGGCGGAGTGCCCAGCTGACTAGCAGGAGTCGTGAAGTTTAGAAGCTTGATGTGCTCCTTCCGTCATAGACACGGAGTATGCATAGCAAGACCCAGCCGAGTCTCCCCATCACCTGTAGGGTGGTTAAGCTGGAGCTCCTCAAATCCTCCATTATTTCATCCACCATCACAACAGCATAGCCTTGTGGAATCGGACTACAGTGAAAAGTTTCTCCGGGTGAAGGAGGGAACACAGAGCCGATGGCCGCCTTGACTTTGAGATCATCCCATTGCGTCATAAGGTGGCACTAGTGTGAATCCGTGATAAAATCCATGGGGTAGCTAGGACCCGTCAAGTCAGGCTGCTGAACAAGCTCGGTGGGAGCCACACTACTTCTCCGCTGAGATGGCGGGGTAGCTTCTGCGGTAGCATCTTGGGCAGGATCTCGCAGCTGCTAGTTCTCAACATCTCATTCCTCTAGCTTTCTTACCCTTGCCTTAAGCTCCTGCAGTTTGCTCTGCTCCACTTTCCTCCTCCTCTCTTGGGTTTTTTAACCGCCTGCGTCGGGAAACCCAACCTTCCATGCAACGGAGCCTGGCGTGCCTCGTGTTCGTCCAGGGTGCTCAGGATTCTCGAGGGCCCTTGTGAGCTCGTCGTTCTCTCTGTCGGGAACGAACTTCCCTTCCCGCACTTCATTGATTGCTTTCCAAAGCTTCATGACGGGTGTTGCATGTTGCTCGTCCATCCAGCAGCACTTCCCTGTTTCAGGGTCAATGTTCCACCAGCCCTGAAGAACCAAGTCCTACAACGGTCTGGCCAGTGTAATGTCTCTGGTTCGACCCCTTCAGGAATCAGGTCCTGCTCAGCCTTGTGCCACAATGGTCGGGCTTTGAGGTAGCCACCTGACCCCATTCGATGGTAATGCTTCTTCTTTGCAGCATTTATCTTGTTAGTCGCTGGCATCTTCTTACTCCTCTCCGATGTCTTGTTGGCCACAAATGCGGGCCAGTGATCTCTTATCTTCTCAAATCGGCCGGTGAATTCTGGAGTCTTGTCTTGGTCGACATACGTTGTTTTCAACTCATTCTTCCACCTCCTGAATAGATCTGCCATCTTCTTGAGGGCATAGGACTTGATCAATCGCTCTATAACTGGATTCTCAGGATCCTCCTCTTCCGGAAGGGTGAATTTTACCTTCAGCATTTCCAAAGATCTTCTTTCTGTCTATCTTCGACAAAAGAAACTTGAAGAAGCTCTTCCTTCTAAGGCTCATTCCAGAGCTCGATGCTGATCGGGATCATGTCCCTAACAAGAACCCTGCACTAAGCAGAAAATGCTTCCTTGGTCCGGAGGGGTTTAATCGGTTGGCCATCGCACACGATTTCTGTGATCATGAACCTTTCATCCGGGCGCAACTTTTTCTTCGGGCCTCGTTTCTTTATTGAAGTATTGCTTGATCCGGAGGCCTATATAAAAGAAGAAAGAAGAGTTAATATATGTACATACCAAAACAATTAATGCATCAATTAGCTAGTCAGTACATGCTTAATATATATATATATATATATATATATATATATATATATATATATGTATATATATATACCTCGCCGGACTTTGCAATAGTTGTTCCCGACTCCGTTCGGTCACCGGAGCCGTCATCATGGTCGCTGGAGCCACCATCACGATCATGACCCTCCTCCATTGTTTGATCACCGCAGCCCGCTTCCTCTGCTTGCATACCTTCTTCGATGTCGTTGAGAAACGACAAGTCTACATCACCTCCGTCGCGGATTATGTCCCCCAATATCTCTTCTTGATCGAAGTCTCTTTGATGATCCATAGTTTCTGCAAATATTACAACATGGCAATTAATATACAAACATGAGAGATAGATATATCAAAGTTATTGGGGAGGGGGTATATCGACAACGATGACATATACATAGAAATTGCCATGTCTTCATCATTAGGCGAAAGTAACAGGCGCATGATGCTACGAAGCTCTCCAAAGTTGTTTTGGAACGAAGTCCCAGATAGGATAATTCGCTTTTTGGTACAAAGTTCAGCAAGAGCCTTCCGAATATCTCTATTTAGAAGGCATTTGCTGAAATACGTACCAAAAGGCGGATTATCCTATTCGGCACTCCGTTCCAGAACAACTTTGGAGAACTTCGTACCATCATGCCCCGGTTACTTCCGGCTAATGATGAAGCCATGTATTTCTTCAATACTTTGACACTAGGCCACCTCTCGACCCCTCAGCGATCCTCGACCCCTCGACGACCCTCGACTCTCGACCCTCGACCCTCGATCCCTCGGCGACCCTCGACCCTCTACCCTAGTTCACGACCCTCGACCGCTCGGCGACCCACGACCCTCTACCCTAGTTCCCGACCCTCGACCCCCTCATGTCACATTTGTCTAGTGTCAAAGGATTCAACAAAACCATGTCTTCATCATTAGGCGAAAGTAACAGGCGCATGATGCTATGAAGCACTCCAAAGTTGTTTTGGAACGGAGTCCCAGATAGGATAATTCGCTTTTTGGTACAAAGTTCAGCAAGAGCCTTCCGAATATCGCTATTTGGAAGCCCTTTGCTGAAATTCAGACCAAAAGGCAGATTATCCTATCCAGGACTCTGTTCCAGAACAACTTTGGAGAACTTCGTACCATCATGCCCCGATTACTTCCGGCTAATGATGAAGCCATGGATTTCTTCAATACTTTGACACTAGGCAACCTCTCGACCCCTCGGCGATCCTTGACCCTCGACCCTAGCTAGTTCACGACCCTCGACCGCTCGGCGATCCACAACCCTCTACCCTAGTTCATGACCCCTCGACCCCCTCATGTCACGTTTGTCTAGTGTCAAAGGATTCAACAAAACCATGTCTTCATCATTAGGCAAAAGTAACAGGCGCATGATGCTATGAGGCTCTCCAAAGTTGTTTTGGAATGGAGTCCCAGATAGGATAATTCGCTTTTTGGTACAAAGTACAGCAAGAGCCTTCCGAATATTGCTATTTGGAAGGCCTTTGCTGAAATTCATACCAAAAGGTGGATTATCCTATCCGGGACTCCGTTCCAAAACAACTTTGGAGAAATTCGTACCATCATGCCCCAATTACTTCCGGCTATTGATGAAGCCATGGATTTCTTCAATACTTTAACACTAGGCAACCTCTCGACCCCTCGGCGATCCTCGACCCTCGACCCTAGCTAGTTCACGACCCTCGACCACTCGGTGATCCACAACCCTCTACCCTAGTTCCCGACCCTCGACCCCCTCATGTCATGTTTGTCTAGTGTCAAAGGATTCAACAAAACCATGTCTTCATCATTAGGCGAAGGTAACAGGCGCATGATGCTACGAAGCTCTCCAAAGTTGTTTTGGAACGGAGTCCCAGATAGGATAATTCGCTTTTTGGTACAAAGTACAGCAAGAGCCTTCCGAATATCGCTATTTGGAAGGCCTTTGCTGAAATTCGTACCAAAAGACAGATTATCCTATCCAGGACTCCATTCCAAAACAACTTTGGAGAAATTCGTACCATCATGCCCCGGTTACTTCCGGCTAATTATGAAGCCATGGATTTCTTCAATCCTTTGACACTAGGCCACCTCTCAACCCCTCGGCGATCCTCGACCCCTCGACGACCGTCGACTCTTGACCCTCGACCCTCGACCCTCTACCCTAGTTCACGACCCTCGACCGCTCGGCGATCCACGACCCTCTACCCTAGTTCCCGGCCCTCGACCCCCTCATGTCACGTTTTTTCTTCTACTTCCTCTTCTTATTTTTTTCTCCTCTTATTCTCCTTCTTCTTCTCCTTCTTCCTTCTTCCTATTTTATTCTTTTTCCTTATTTTCCTTCTTCCTCGACGACCCTAACCCTAAACAGTACAACTTCCTCGATGTCCCCGGCCGCCTCTCTCATGAAGAAAAAAAATCTATGAATAAAAAAACATCATATTCTATGAACAAAAAAACATCATTCTCCATCCACATCCATGCATACATCATATATATGATCATCTATGAACGAAAAAAATTTATACGATCATCTATGAAAAAAACATCATATATATATATATATAGAAAAAAATTACATCAACAAAAAACATCATACATATATCCATACATCAACATATATACATGAACATATATGAAAAAAAGCATCACACCCATGAAAAAAAACATCGGTGGCGGCAGGGGGGCGGGGGCTCACTGTGGGTGGCGTCGGTGAGGGCGAGGTCGGTGCCGGCCTGAGGCAGAGGCGGTGGCGCACGGGGCAGGGGACGGCGTCGGGGCGACGCGGGGTAGCGGTGGCGTCGAGGCGGCAAGGTCGGGGCAGCGGTGGCGCGGGACGGCGACGACATCGGGGTGGCACGGTGAGGTGATGGCGACGGCGTGGGTTAGCACGCGGCGACGATGTTGGGGCGGCGCGGGGCGCTGGCGGCGACGATGGGCGACAGCGGCGGCGACGACGGGCGACGGTGACGGCGGCGACGGGGCAGAGGACGGCGTCAGCGGCGGGAGAATGAGGAACTGAATGAAAAATTTACAAGTCCTGGTTATATAGCCAGAGCTCTGGTCCCTGTTGGTGGCACCAAGTGGGACCAATGCCCCTCTTTAGTCCCGGGTTGTGCCACCAACCGGGACCAAAGGTCTCTTTTCAGCAGCCCAAAGGGCGGGAAGCAGAGGCCTTTGGTCCCGCGTTGGTCCCGGTTGGTGCCACCAACCGGTACAAATGCCCCCCTTTGGTCCCGATTGGTGCCGCCTCGTGCTGCCCATGGCCAAAACTTTAGTCCCACCTCGCTAGTTGAGAGGGGTGCGCAGTGGTTTATAAGCCCCACTGTCGCACCCTCTCGAGCTCCTCTTGATTGCAGGCTTACGGGCCTAATTATCACTGCTATGTCTAATGGGCCTACTAGGCCTTCTGCGGGCCTGAATCCTGGCCCATGGTAGGGTTTCTAGTCGTATTCAGGCCATAGTGGCCTAGTAGGTGGCATTTTTTTCCCCAGTTTTTTTTGCATTATTTATTTTCTTTTGCTTTTTTGCTTTATTTTTTAGTTCCTTTTGCTTTTAGGTAATAAAAAATATAAAATTTCTGTTAGTGCCATTTGTTTTCCTGCTATTTTTTGAATAACTTTACTATAAACATATATTTTTTGAGTGATTCTTTTTCCTGCTATTTAATATTACTGTGTTTTATCATTATATTCAAAAATAGATTTTGTTATTTTTGTTTCTAACACAAATTATTCTTTATGATAATTCTTTTTGCTATTAAAGTTTCTAACAATTTTTTTATGAAAATTCTTTTTGCTTTTAATGTTTTGAACAGAAAATACTTTGATAATTTTGGTTGCATAAATTTTATATAATTTTAGTTTTAGTAATACTAGAGGTTTATAAAAGTTTTTTGAGTTGATTCCTTTTGTTATTAGAGTTTTATAAAAGCTTTTTAGTTGATTCTTTTTGCTATTGAAGGATATTATAGTTTTGTTTTAGTTGATCATAACATAATATTTTAATTGATTATTTTTAGTTCATTCTTGTTGCTATTAGTTCATTCTTTTTTGCTTTTAGTTCATTCTTTTTGCTATTAGTTCATTATTTGAGCTAAATGACCCTTAAATTGAAAAGCACTACAAATGAACTCTGAAAAGGTTGAAAGTTGGCATGGTATCATCATTTCACCCACATAGCATGTGCTAAAAAGTTGAGAGGGCTGCAACAAAAATTGGATGCACTTCATGTACAAAACAGACAATCTCTTTGGAAGTATCAGGGTTTCGGACGAAAACTCATCTGTTACAAAGGAATTTTATTTGTTCAAATGTAACTGCAGTGATATTCTACATCAAAGGCATCATCATAGTAGTTGTTGATAGAAAGTCTTCATTTTTTCTTCGCTTGTATTCTTTGCTTATTGTGCCGTAACCATGGATAATCTTCATCGTTTAACAGGATGCTTGGGTCAGCCTTGACTTTGAAGGGAGGAATTTCATGAAACTTCTCATAATCTTCAGACACGTTTGTCTTGCCCTTCAATCCCACGATGTCTCTTTTTCCTGAAAGAACTATGTGGCACTTCGGCTCATCGTATGATGTATCCGCTTCCTTATCTTTTATTTTTCTCGGTTTGGTAGACATGTCCTTCACATAGAAAACCTGCGCCACATCATTGGCCAGGACGAATGGCTCGTGTATGTACCCCACATTGTTTAGATCCACTGATGTCATTCCGTACTGTGGGTCTACCTGTACCCCGCCTCCTAATAGATTAACCCATTTGCACTTAAACAAAGGGACCTTAATATCATTTCCATAGTCAAGTTCCCATATGTCCAGTATGTAACCATAATATGTGTCCTTTCCCCTCTTGGTTGCTGCATCAAAGCGGACACCACTGTTGTGGTTGGTGCTCTTTTGATCTTGGTCGGTCGTTTAAAATGTATTCCCATTTATCTCGTACCCTTTGTAGGTCATTACAGTCGAAGATGGTTCCCTCCCCAACGAGTACAGGTCATTAGAAAAAGGGTTGTCACACCTGAGACATGTTTGGAACCAACTGCCGAAACTCCTGATGTGTTCACATGTAATCCAATCCTCACATTGGTCCGGGTTTTTGGAGCACAGAATGTTCTTGTGTTCATCGGCATACGGGGTCACCAAGGTAGAATTCTGTAGAACCGTGTAGTGTGCTTGAGACCAAGAATGCCCGTCCCTACATACTATTGAGTCCCCTCCTAGCGTGCCTTTTCCACCCAGTCTCCCCTCATACCGCGATTGAGGGAGACTACTACGTCTTGAGCTTGCGTTGGTTTTCCTCGAAGAGGAGAGGGTGATGCAGCAAGTGTAGCGTAAGTATTTCCCTCAGTTTTGAGAACCAAGGCATCAATCCAGTAGGAGGCTCCTCAAAAGTCCCACACACCTACACAAACAAACTGAGAACTCGCAACCAACACAATAAAGGGGTTGTCAATCCCTTCACGTCCACTTGCGAAAGTGAGATCTAATAAAGATAGTATGATAAGATAAATATATTTTTGGTATTTTATAATATAGATGCAAAAAGTAAAGATGCAAATAAAAGTAGATTGAAAGTAAATATGATAAGAGATAGCCCCGGGGGCCATAGGTTTCACTAGAGGCTTCTCTCAAGATAGCATAAGTATTACGGTGGGTGAACAAATTACTATCGAGCAATTGATAGAAAAGCGCATAGTTATGAGATTATCTAGGCATGATCATGTATATAGGCATCACGTCCATAACAAGTAGACCGACTCCTGCCTGCATCTACTACTATTACTCCACACATCGACCGACTCCTGCCTGCATCTAGAGTATTAAGTTCATAAGAACAGAGTAACGCATTAAGCAAGATGACATGATGTAGAGGGATAAACTCATGCAATATGATATAAACCCCATCTTGTTATCCTTGATGGCAACAATACAATACGTGCCTTGCAACCCTTTCTGTCACTGGGTAAGGACACTGCAAGACCGAACCCAAAGCTAAGCACTTCTCCCATGGCAAGAAAGACCAATCTAGTAGGCCAAACCAAACTGATAATTCGAAGAGACTTGCAAAGATAACTCAATCATAAATAAAAGAATTCAGAGAAGATTCAAATATTATTCATAGATAAACTTGATCATAAACCCACAATTCATCGGATCTCGACAAACACACCGCAAAAAGAGTTTACATCAAATAGATCTCCACAAGAGAGGGGGAGAACATTGTATTGAGATCCAAAAAGAGAGAAGAAGCCATCTAGCTAATAACTATGGACCCATAGGTCTGTGGTAAACTACTCACAACTCATCGAAGGGGAAAGGATGTTGATGTCGAAGCCCTCCATGGTCGATTCCCCCTCCGGCACAGTGCCGGCGAAGGCTCCAAGATGAGATCTCGTGGATACAAAAGGTTACGGCAGTGGAAATTGTGTTTCGTGGTGCTCTTGGATGTTTTCGGGGTACGTAGGTATATATAGGAGGAAGAAGTACGTCGGTGGCCGCCCGTGTAATGCCCCGGATCCGATGCGCCAGGTGTATGCCATTTATTCGCCGTTGTTGCCATGTCATTTGCTTGCATTTTGCATTTCATCATGTCATCATGTGCATTTCATTTTGCATACGTGTTCATCTCATGCATCCGAGCATTTTCCTTGTTGTCCGTTTTGCATTCTGGCACTCCTATGCCCTCCAGCGTTCCCCTTTTTTCTCTCGTTGTGAGTGGGTGTTAAACTTTCTTGGAATAGCCCGAGGCTTGCCAAGTGGCCTTGGTATAGCATCGGTAGACCGCCTGTCAAGTTTCGTGCCATTCGGAGGTCGTTTGGTACTCCAACGGTGAACCGCGTAGCCCGAAACCCCTCTTTCTCTTTGCAGCCCAACGCCCCTCTAAAGTGGCCCAAAACCCAGAAAACTCCCCTCCATGCTCTCGGTCGTTCGATCACGATCGCGTGGCCGAAAACCGCTCCTCATTTGGACTCTCCTAGCTCCCTCTACCTATATATATGCCCTTCCCCCGAAATTCGCGGATCAAATCACAGACGAAACCCTAGCCCCGCTCCCCTCGCGCGCCGGACATGTCCAACCCCGCTGGACATGTCCAGCCTCCACATCACCCCGGCCAATCGCAGCCCGCCACCTCAGCGCCGCCGCCTCCGCGCCCAATCCCGAGCCGCCACCTCGCCCTCTCTCTCCTCCCACCGTTGTCGTGGCCCGCGGGGCCCGACTCGGGCCC
>NC_041391.1:569688635-569693310 GCF_002162155.2 Triticum dicoccoides
TGCCCCGACCCGGCGCCTCCCGCCAGCCGCGCCAACCTCCGCCGCCCTTCGTCGCCCCGGCCTCGTCGTCACCGGATCCGGGGGCGCCATGCCCGGATCTGGCCGCCCCCGCCGTTGTCCTGCCACCCCGTCGCCGGATCGGCCTGCCCCGGCGCCGCCATGGCCTCCTTCCTGTGAGGAGCATGAGAGGAGGACGAGCTCCTCTCGAGTGGGCCCGTGGCCCAGCTCCGTCCGGCCCGATCCACCTTCCCTGGCCCAGTTGCCCCCTCTGCGCATGGGCCGAGCCCAGTGGTGAGCAGCCCCTAAGCCCCGCATATGCATCGTATAGTTATCCTCCGCCCGTGTTTTTTTCCAGAAAACTGCTAAGTCCCCAGAAACTTATAAAATGTTGCATACTTTCACCTGTTGTATCTCTGCATCTGTAGCTCCGTTTTGTGCATATAATATGTCAAATTGTTCATCTCAATGAGTACATCATTTCATTCCATTGCATCATATTCATTTGACGTCATCTTGATGCCTGAATCTTCGTTGCAAGAGTGCTTCATAATGTTATCTGTTGTCTGTTAACAGAACGAGCTCTTTTGTCATTTTTTGCCATGATTGATGTGTGCGTCCTATGAGGTTGATGTCTACATGTGTTTTGATCTATGTCATGTCTTCTTTACAGAGGTGCTTACCATGTATTTTTGTGATCAATGTGGTGACTAGCACAAGCATGCAAACTAGGCATCGTGATGTTGCTGATTTTAGTCCCTGTTCTGCTGTTATTTTCATGCCATGTAAACTTGATGCTACAGAGAGATCCATGCATATTGTGAGATACTTCAGTAAGGATGTTTTGAACATATGGTTATTGTCTATCCATTCATGCCCTTGGTTTCAATTATGGAGTAGTCTAGCATGTCATTTTCGTGCTCTACTTTTGCTTCAAAATGTTTCCTGGCAGATTCTTTACATGTTATTCAATTTTGCCGAGATTCTTGTAGTTGATCCTTGCATGCTATGAACTTGTTCTTGACTTGGTTTGTTTCATAAACATGTCTTCTTGATGATGCTATGCTTATCTTGTCATGCAATGACTTGTGGTGAGTGAATCGAGCTTGTTAAGTAGTGCACTTGATGTTGCTGTTTTGCTAGGCTAAATCTGTTATTTTGTGATGCGATGTAAACCTGTTGCTACTAATCATTCTATGCATAATCTGGAGATGTTCTATAAATATGTTTTGATATACATGTCATCCTCTAACCATACATGCCCCTGGTTGCATTTATAGCTTGCTGTAGCTTGTTCATAACTTGCTCCAAAGTTGCTTCATAATGTTGCTGTCAGCCTATTAACATTAATTTCAGTTGTTGCCATGTGTTTTGCTAGTGATCCGTGCACCCTATGAACTTGCTATTGCCATGCCTAGCTTCACAAACATGCCTTCTTACTGTTGGTTGCCTTGCCATGCCATGTTTTGCTATGTAGTGAGTTACACAAGCTCATTAACATGCCTTCATAATTCTGTTTCTGCCATGTTTGAATCTGTATTATAACTTGCTATGTTTACGTGGGTGCCGTCATATTTTCTGATCCTTTTTGGCTTATGGTCAGTAAGGGACTTTTGATCTATGCAATTAGTAGGTTCATTCCATGCCTTTGTTTGCCATGATAACTTCCTGTAACATGTTGTTTGATAGCTCTAAACATTGCAACCTGATGTTATTTTCTGCAAAGTCTGAATTGTTATTATTTGCAATCTTACCATGTGTGTTTGAGCATGTTCTAGTGATTTCTGGAGATAGCTCAGTGTTCATGTTTTGTAGTGCTTTACCTGTACATCATGTCCATGCCTTTTGTTTTCATATTGTGGTGTTGTAGCATGTTGTTTTGGTGCTTGCAATATGCCTAGTTGCTGTTTTGGACAGATTGTTGCTATAACTTGTATAGTGTGTGTGTGTGTTGAACCGTTGCTCCGTTTTGAGTGTGCTCTATATGAAACTTGCTTGATTTTGCATGTAGCTTCATATTATCATGTTGCATCCATGTTTTGAGGTGTTTGCTTGATGTTTGAGTGCATTTTGCATCAATGCCATGTTGATCTTGTTTTGCTCATATCTTCTAGGCCGTAGCCCCCAACTAAGTGAACTTTATATGTAACTTGACTAGAATCTCATGTAGATCATCTTGGTGCATCTTAACTTGCTGTTTAACAACTTGAACATAAGGTTTGTTCAGATCTGGACCAATTTCGAAATATGCATATGAGGACTTACCGGAATTGTTATATGTTGTTCCCGGCCTCATTTAAACTTGCCTTGATGTGTTGTTCTTGTTTGCATCATCTTTTGCCATGAGTAGCTTCATGTAGCTTTGTCATGCATCATGCTTGTTGTGCATCATGCCTTGTTCATGTGTGGTGTGTTTACCTTGTTGTGTGCTTCTTTTCGATAGTTCCTGTTTCGTTGCAATCGTGAGGATTCGTTCGTCTACGCTTGGTTCGGCTTCATCCGTTTGTCTTCGTCATGGACTCATTCTTCTTCCTTGCGGGATTTCAGGCAAGATGACCGCTACCCTGGATCTTACTACTATCATTGCTATGCTAGTTGCTTCATTCTATCGCTATGCTGCATTACCTATCTTCTGCTCATCAAGCCTCCCAAATTGCCATGAACCTCTAACCTTTGACACCTTTCCTATGCAAACCGTTGTTTGGCTATGTTACCGCTTTGCTCAGCCCCTCTTATAGCGTTGCTAGCTGTAGGTGAAGTTGAAGATTTCTCCATTGTGGACAGGATTTTGGTTGGGATATCACACTATCTCTTATATTAGTAATGCATCTATATACTTGTTAAAGGGTGGAAGACTAGGCCTTATGCCTGGTGTTTTGTTCCACTCTTGCCGCCCTAGTTTCCGTCATACCGGTGTTATGTTCCCGGATTTTGCGTTCCTTACGCGGTCGGGTGATTTATGGGACCCCCTTGACAGTTCGCTTTGAATAAAACTCCTCCAGCAAGGCCCAACATTGGTTTTACCATTTGCCTCACCACCACCTACTTTTCCCTTGGGAGTCGCTCTCTCGAGGGTCATCTTTATTATAGCCCCCCCGGGCCAGTGCTTGTCTAAGTGTTGGTCCGAACTAGAGCCCTTTGCAGCGCCCCCTCAGGGAAACTTGAGGTCTGGTTTTAGTTGTACAGATTGCTCATCCGGTGTTGCCCTGAGAACGAGATATGTGCAGCTCCTATTGGGATTGTCGGCGCATCGGGCGGCTTTGCTGGTCTTGTTTTACCATTGTCGAAATGTCTTGTAAACTGGGATTCCGAGTCTGATCGGGTCTTCCTGGGAGAAGGTATATCCTTCGTTGATCGCGAGAGCTTATCATGGGCTAAGTTGGGACACCCCTGCAGGGTATAATCTTTCGAAAGCCGTGCCTGCGGTCATAGGCAGATGGGAATTTGTTAATGTCCGGTTGTAGATAACTTGACACCAGATCCAAATTAAAACGCATCAACCGTGTGTGTAGCCGTTATGGTCTCTTTTCGGCGGAGTCCGGGAAGTGAACACGGTTTATGGGATATGCTTGACGTAGGTAGGAGTTCAGGATCACTTCTTGATCATTGCTAGCTTCACGACCATTCCGCTTGCTCTCTTCTCGCTCTTATTTGCGTATGTTAGCCACCATATATGCTTAGTCGCTGCTGCAGCCTCACCACTTTACCCTTTCCTGCCCCTTTAAGCTTTGCTAGTCTTGATACCCATGGTAATGGGATTGCTGAGTCCTCGTGGCTCAGAGATTACTACAACAACAGTTGCAGGTACAGGTTGTGCGATGATCATGAAGCGAGAGCGATGCTTGCTTGCGTTGAGTTCTTCTTCTGCTTCTTCAATCAGGGATAGGTTCCAGGTCGGCAGCCTGGGCTAGCAGGGTGGATGTCGTTTGAGTTTCTGTTTGTGTTTCATCCGTAGTCGGATGGTGCTCTTATGTAATGTGATGTTGTATTCGTGTGGCATTGTATGCCTCTTGTATGTATCCCCATCTATTATGTATTGTTGATGTAATGATATCCACCTTGCAAAAGCGTTTCAATATGCGGGTCTATCCTTGGTGGGACCTTCGAGTTCCTTTTGGATAGGGTCGCATATTGGGCGAGACAAGTTGGTATCAGAGCCTCGACCGACCCTAGGAGCCCCCTTGATTGATCGTGTAGTTTGGCCGTTGTTGAGTCTAGAAGAAAACTGTTTTCGGAGTCTAGTTATATCGGAGAGTAGGAATTCTTTTTACTCCTCAGTCCCTTTGTTGCTCTCGTAAGGAATCTTGACATAGGTGTTTTGAATTACTCCTCTTCCCCTTCAAATTTTCTTTAGGATCACGCAGTTGGTTTTCCGATCGTTGGTTCTCAGCTCTTTTCATCCGGTGCATTTCTCGTCAAGTTGACTCGAGCCTCTTCATCTTTGAGTTCAATCCTCAGTTCAATCTCAACGAAGTTGTTTTTCTGTCCTCAGTTGTTTTCTTTTCCCACCCACCCTCCCTTCTTCTTCTCGGAACCGGTGTCCGTAATCGAGTATCCATCCTACTCGTGCGAAGTCTTTGCCTTCTTTCCTCAATGATTTCAACCGGTGTTTTCTCTTCAAGATAGTCGTCATTTCCCCTTCCAAGTTGCCTTTGTTTTTCCCGCCCTCCCACCCTTT
>NC_041391.1:569693501-569696106 GCF_002162155.2 Triticum dicoccoides
TCGACCATCTATTTCATTCATGCGGAACCCTTTAGTCTTCCCTAAATTATTTCAACCGGTGAATTATCGTCTTGTTCGACATTCTTCATCCCTTTTCTTTTTCCGGTGGATTCAATTCAAGTTTTTTCGTTGTCGATCGTATTCTTTCCCCCGGCTCAAATATTTCCCTTTGCTCGTTCGCCTCTCGCCAGTTTATCCTTCCGGAGTGTTCAAGACATCTCAGGAGATTCGTCTGTGTTCCAATTAATTAGAGGTTGTCACCTCATTCAAATATTTCAATTGTTCCGGTGTATCATCCATCTCGTCAACAATCCTTTTTCAACGATGTTTTTTTCTTTTAGTGGGCCCTAACCCACAGGTCTTTTTCCAGGATCTTACCTGACTCTTCTAATTTGCCCGGAGTTATTCTCAATTCTTTTCAAAGTGTGACGTAAGAATGGATTTCATCAGTCACATGCCTTCTCCAAGATCTCGTTCAAATTCTTTTCATTGTTGGCTCAACCTCTTCGCTTTTCATTCTCCCGGAGTATCTCAGTAATTTTGGTGGTGTTTCCCGTCGCCTTTTGAAGACCGAAGAAGAGTTTTTCCTCTAAATCTTGTCTGTTCTCTCGAAGTTTCGTGGTTCTAACTTCATGTTATCCTCGATAATTATTCCAATTGTCAGATATTCCTTTTCCTAACCATCCGGAGTATTTAAGGAGCTGTTTTTCCCATTTCTTTTCACCGGAGGCCATCATTTCAGCTACCGTTATCCAATTATCCCGGTGCTTCGTTCAAATGTTCTTTATCAGCTCGAGTTCTTCTAAGTTCCCTTATATCTAAATCCCCTCTAGCATATTGGTTCTTCTAATTCTTCCCGGTGATTCATTCTCTTTCGTCAGTCATTTTGATTTCTTACGGTGGTTTCTTCAGATTCTTTTTCCTTGATTATCATTTTAATTCATTCGATCCTTTCAATCCTACCGGTGGTTCATGAATACTTTCTCAAGTTTTGTGCCACATTCCTCTGAATTCTTTTTCAACAAGAATAAGTAATATGCAAAATCCATTGCTTGTCATCAATTTAATTTGATGAAGGATAAGCATACAATAAATCTTATTCTTATTTCATCCAAGTGAGTAATCCCTTTCTTCGGAGTTTGTTCATGATGAATAAATTCTAGTTCCAAGTGTTCCCATCTTTTCTTTTCCGGAGTTCAAATTTTCCTTGGTCATTTCGTCGGAACCTCCATCTAAATCATCGCAAGGCTCATCTTATTCTTTCTTCCTTCATTCTATCTCATCATTCTTTTGTTGCCGGAGTTCTTCATGGTGGTTCTTCATGATTTAATTCATTCTTCAAGTGTTCATCAAGATTCTTGTCGGTGGAGTTCAAGTATTTTTTCTTCTCGCATCTCAAAGTGCAATTAATTCTCCGTTTTCTTTTGAAGTGGAGTTTTGCATTTCTTTGTTTTCCCAGATATTCAAGCATTTGGTTGTGGCATAATTTCACCTCAAGTTTTTGAGTTGTTTTGGGTAAGTCCACATCAAGCTTATTCTTTCGTTGTTGATTTTCTCAACAATTCTATTCAATCCTTCCTTCTAAGTTCTTTTCATTCCATTCTTTTAATTCTTCCGGAGGCATTGCGTTGCTTATGTCGTCAAGTGTCATTCCATCTTGTGAAGTTCGTGTTCTATTCTTTCCTTGTTCAGCAGGAGTGCTGCCTAAATCCTTTCAGTCTTATTAGTTTCTTATCTCATTCTAACCTGAGTGGTTTCTTAGTCTATCTGATTCCGAGAGTTTTTTTCGATTCTCGTCATTCCTCTCTTCTTCTCCAGTGCTCTTGATTCCTTGCTTCTTCTTTGAGTTCTTGTTTCACCTCATCCCTTTTCCCTTCCATCTCGGTCCTAAGATCTCGGGACGAGATCTCTTGTTAGTGGAGGAGTGTTGTAACGCCCCGGATCCGATGCGCCAGGTGTCTGCTAGTTATTCGACGTTGTTGCCATGCCATTTGCTTGCGTGTTGCATTTCATCATGTCATCATGTGCATTTCATTTTGCATACGTGTTCGTCTCATGCATCCGAGCATTTTCCCTGTTGTCCGTTTTGCATTCCGGCACTCCTATGCCCTCCGGCGTTCCCCTTTTTTCTCTTATTGTGAGCGGGTGTTAAACTTTCTCGGAATGGCTCGAGGCTTGCCAAGTGGCCTTGGTATAGCACCGGTAGACCGCCTGTCAAGTTTCGTGCCATTCGGAGGTCGTTTGGTACTCCAACGGTTAACCGCGTAGCCCGAAACCCCTCTTTCTCTTTGCAGCCCAACACCCCTCCAAAGTGGCCCAAAACCCAGCAAACTCCCCTCCATGCTCTCGGTCGTTCGATCACGATCGCGTGGCCGAAAACCGCTCCTCATTTGGACTCTCCTAGCTCCCTCTACCTATAAATATGCCCTTCCCCCGAAATTCGCGGTTCAAATCGCAGACGAAACCCTAGCCCCGCTACCCTCGCGCACCGGACATGTCCAACCCCGCCGGACATGTCCAGCCTCCACATCACCCCGGCCAATCGCAGCCCGCCACCTCAGCGGTGCCGCCTCCGCGCCCAATCCCAAGCCGCCACCTCGCCCTC
>NC_041391.1:569696443-569703538 GCF_002162155.2 Triticum dicoccoides
GCCCCTCGCCTCGCCTCCCCACCTCTCGGTCACGCGCCGCCGCCACTGGCGCCGCCGCCCGCCGGCGTGCCCCGACCCGGCGCCTCCCGCCAGCCGCGCCAACCTCCGCCGCCCTTCGTCGCCCTGGCCTCGTCGTCACCGGATCCGGGGGCGCCATGCCTGGATCTGGCCGCCCCCGCCGTCGTCCTGCCGCCCCGTCGCCGGATCGGCCTGCCTCGGCGCCGCCATGGCCTCTTCCCCATGAGGAGCACGGGAGGAGGACGAGCTCCTCTCGAGTGGGCCCGTGGCCCAGCTCCGTCCGACCCGATCCACCTTCCCTGGCCCAGTTGCCCCCTCTGCGCATGGGCCGAGCCCAGTGGTGAGCAGCCCCTAAGCCCCGCATATGCATCGTATAGTTATCCTCCGCCCGTGTTTTTTTTCTAGAAAACTGCTAAGTCCCCAGAAACTTATAAAATGTTGCATACTTTGACCTGTTGTATCTCTGTATCCGTAGCTCCGTTTTGTGCGTATAATATGTCAAATTGTTCGTCCCAACGAGTACATCATTTCATTCCATTGCATCATATTCATTTGAGGTCATCTTGATGCCTGAATCTTTGTTGCAAGAGTGCTTCATAATGTTATCTGCTGTCTGTTAACAGAACGAGCTCTTTTGTCATTTTTGCCATGATTGACGTGTGCATCCTATGAGGTTGATGTCTACCTGTGTTTTGATCTATGTCATGTCTTCTTTATAGAGGTGCTTACCATGTATTTTTGTGATCAATATGGTGACTAGCACAAGCATGCAAACTAGGCATCGTGATGTTGCTGATTTTAGTCCCTGTTCTGCTGTTATTTTCATGCCATGTAAACTTGATGCTACAGAGAGATCCATGCATATTTTGAGATACTTCGGTACAGATGTTTTGAACATATGGTTATTGTCTATCCATTCATGCCCTTGGTTGCAATTATGGAGTAGTCTAGCATGTCATTTTCGTGCTCTACTTTTGCTTCAAAATGTTTCCTGGCAGATTGTTTACATGTTATTCAATTTTGCCGAGATTGTTGTAGTTGATCCTTGCATGCTATGAACTTGTTCTTGACTTGGTTTGTTTCACAAACATGTCTTATTGATGATGCTATGCTTATCTTGTCATGCAATGACTTGTGGTGAGTGAATCGAGCTTGTTAAGTAGTGCACTTGATGTTGCTGTTTTGCTAGGCTGAATCTGTTATTTCGTGATGCGATGTAAACCTGCTGCTACTAATCATTCTATGCATAATCTGGAGATATTCTGTAAATATGTTTTGATATACATGTCATCCTCTAACCATACATGCCCCTGGTTGCATTTATAGCTTGCTGTAGCTTGTTCATAACTTGCTCCAAAGTTGCTTCATAATGTTGCTGTCAGCCTATTAACATTAATTTCAGTTGTTGCCATGTGTTTTGCTAGTGATCCATGCACCCTATGAACTTGCTATTGCCATGCCTAGCTTCACAAACATGCCTTCTTACCGTTGGTTGCCTTGCCATGCCATGTTTTGCTATGTAGTGAGTTGCACAAGCTCATTGATATGCCTTCATAATTCTGTGTCTGCCATGTTTGAATCTGTATTATAACTTGCTATGTTTACGTGGGTGCCATCATATTTTCTGATCCTTTTTGGCTTATGGTCAGTAAGGGACTTTTGATCTATGCAATTAGTAGGTTCATTCCATGCCTTTGTTTGCCATGATAAGTTCCTGTAACATGTTGTTTGATAGCTCTAAACATTGCAACCTGATATTATTTTCTGCAAAATCTGAATTGTTATTATTTGCAATCTTACCATGTGTGTTTGAGCATGTTCTAGTGATTTCTGGAGATAGCTCAGTGGTCATGTTTTGTAATGCTTTACATGTACATCATGTCCATGCCTTTTGTTTTCATATTGTGGTGCTGTAGCATGTTGTTTTGGTGCTTGCAATATGCTTAGTTGCTGTTTTGGACAGATTGTTGCTATAACTTGTATAGTGTGTGTGTGTGTTGAACCGTTGCTCCGTTTTGAGTGTGCTCTATATGAAACTTGCTTGATTTTGCATGTAGCTTCATATTATCATGTTGCATCCATGTTTTGAGGTGTTTACTTGATGTTTGAGTGCATTTTGCATCAATGACATGTTGATCTTGTTTTGCTCATATCTTCTAGGCCGTAGCCCCCAACTAAGTGAACTTTATATGTAACTTGACTAGAATCTCATGTAGATCATCTTGGTGCATCTTAACTTGCTGTTTAACAACTTGAACATAAGGTTTGTTCAGATCTGGACCAATTTCGAAATATGCATATGAGGACTTACCGGAATTGTTATATGTTGTTCCCGGCCTCATTTAAACTTGCCTTGATGTGTTGTTCTTGTTTGCATCATCTTTTGCCATGAGTAGCTTCATGTAGCTTTGTCATGCATCATGCTTGTTGTGCATCATGCCTTGTTCATGTGTGGTGTGTTTACCTTGTTGTGTGCTTCTTTTCGATAGTTCCTATTTCGTTGCGATCGTGAGGATTCGTTCGTCTACGCTTGGTTCGGCTTCATTCGTTCGTCTTCGTCATGGACTCTTTCTTCTTCCTTGCGGGATTTCAGGCAAGATGACCGCTACCCTGGATCTCACTACTATCATTGCTATGCTAGTTGCTTCGTTCTATCGCTATGCTGCGTTACCTATCTTCTGCTCATCAAGCCTCCCAAATTGCCATGAACCTCTAACCTTTGACACCTTTCCTATGCAAACCATTGTTTGGCTATGTTACCGCTTTGCTCAGCCCCTCTTATAGCGTTGCTAGTTGCAGGTGAAGTTGAAGATTTCTACATGGTGGACAGGATTTTAGTTGGGATATCACAATATCTCTTATATTATTAATGCATCTACATACTTGGTAAAGGGTGGAAGACTCGGCCTTATGCCTGGTGTTTTGTTCCACTCTTGCCGCCCTAGTTTCCGTCATACCGGTGTTATGTTCCCGGATTTTGCGTTCCTTACGCGGTCGGGTGATTTATGGGACCCCCTTGACAGTTCGCTTTGAATAAAACTCCTCCAACAAGGCCCAACATTGGTTTTACCATTTGCCTCACCACCACCTACTTTTCCCTTGGGAGTCGCTCTCTCGAGGGTCATCTTTATTATAGCCCCCCCGGGCCAGTGCTTGTCTAAGTGTTGGTCCGAACTAGAGCCCTTTGCAGCGCCCCTTAGGGAAACTTGAGGTCTGGTTTTAGTTGTACGGATTGCTCATCCGGTGTTGCCCTGAGAACGAGATATGTGCAGCTCCTATCGGGATTGTCGGTGCATCGGGCGGCTTTGCTGGTCTTGTTTTACCATTGTCGAAATGTCTTGTAAACCGGGATTCCGAGTCTGATCGGGTCTTCCTGGGAGAAGGTATATCCTTCGTTGATCGCGAGAGCTTATCATGGGCTAAGTTGGGACACCCCTGCAGGGTATAATCTTTCGAAAGCCGTGCCTGCGGTTATAGGCAGATGGGAATTTGTTAATGTCCGGTTGTAGATAACTTGACACCAGATCCGAATTAAAACGCATCAACTGTGTGTGTAGCCGTGATGGTCTCTTTTCGGCGGAGTCCGGGAAGTGAACACGGTTTCTGGGATATGCTTGACGTAGGTAGGAGTTCAGGATCACTTCTTGATCATTGCTAGCTTCACGACCGTTCCGCTTGCTCTCTTCTCGCTCTTATTTGCGTGTGTTAGCCACCATATATGCTTAGTCGCTGCTGCAGCATCACCACTTTACCCTTTGCTTCCCCTTTAAGCTTTGCTAGTCTTGATACCCATGGTAATGGGATTGCTGAGTCCTCGTGGCTCACAGATTACTACAACAACAGTTGCAGGTACAGGTTGTGCGTTGATCATGACGCGAGAGCGATGCTTGCTTGCATTGAGTTCTTCTTCTGCTTCTTCGATCAGGGATAGGTTCCAGGTCGGCAGCCTGGGCTAGCAGGGTGGATGTCGTTTGAGTTTCTGTTTGTGTTTCATCCGTAGTCGGATGCTGCTCTTATGTAAATTGATGTTGTATTCGTGTGGCATTGTATGCCTCTTGTATGTATCCCCATCTATTATGTATTGTTGATGTAATGATATCCACCTTGCAAAAGCGTTTCAATATGCGGGTCTATCCTTGGTGGGACCTTCGAGTTCCTTTTGGATAGGGTCGCGTATTGGGCGTGACAGCCCGAGGGGCCCACGAGACAGGGGGCGCGCCCTACAGGGGGGAGGCCTCCTATATCGTGGAGCCCTCGGCTGCTTCTTGACTTGCACTCCAAGCTCTCCGGATCACGTTCATTCCAAAAATCATGCTCCCGAAGGTTTCATTCCGTTTGGACTCCGTTTGATATTCGTTTTCTTCGAAATACTGAAATAGGCAAAAAAACAGCAATATGGGCTGGGCCTCCGGTTAGTAGGTTAGTCCCAAAAATGATATAAATGTGTAAGCTAAAGCCCATAAACATCCAAAAGGGGTAATATAATAGCATGGAACAATCAAAAATTATACATACGTTGGAGACGTATCAAGCATCCCCAAGCTTAATTCCTGCTCGTCCTCGAGTAGGTAAATGATAAAAAGAGATTTTTTGATGTGGAATGCTACCTAGCGTAATTCATAATGTAATTTTATTTATTGTGGCATGAATGTTCAGATCCAAATGATTCAAAATAAAAGTTCATATTGGTAAAAGAAATAGTAACACTTCAAGCATACTAATCAAAGTAATCATGTCTTCTCAAAATAACATGGCAAAAGAAAGTTCGTCCCTACAAAATCATATAGTTAGGCTATGCTTCATTTTCGTCACACAAAGATGTTCCCAACTTCTATACCCCCGATGACAAGCCAAGCAATTGTTTCATACTTAAATAATCTCAAACTTTTTCAACCTTCACGCAATACATGAGCGTGAGCCATGGATATAGCACTATGGGTGGAATAGAATATGATGATGGGGATTGTGTGGAGAAGACAAAAAAAGAGAAAGTCTCACATTGACGAGGATAATCAACGGGCTATGGAGATGCCCATCAATTGATGTCAGCATGAGGAGTAGGGATTGCCATACAATATATGCACTAGAGCTATAAATTAATGCTCAACAAAAGAAAACTAGTGGGTGTGCATCCAACTTGCTTGCTCACGAAGACCTAGGGCACTTGAGGAAGCCCATTGTAGGAATATACAAGCCAAGTACTATAATGAAAAATTCCCACTAGTATGAAAAAGACAACTTATGAGACTCACTATATGAAAAACATGGTGCTACTTTGAAGCACAATATATGAGACTCACTACATGAAGAACAAGGTGCTACTTTGAAGCACAAGTGTGGAAAAAGAGATAGTAACATTGCCCTTTTTATTTATTTTCTCTTTTTTTCCTTTTTTTGGGCCTTTCTTTTTTTTCTTTTTGGCCTTTCTTCCTTTTTTTATTTGGGCAATGCTCTAATAATGATGATCATCACACTTCTATAGATTACAACATTAGAATTACAACTCGAAACTAGAACAAGATATGACTCTATATGAATGCCTCCGGCGGTGTACCGGGATGGTACAATGAATCAAGAGTGACATGTATGAAAAATAATGCATGGTGGCTTTGCCACAAATACGATGTCAACTACATGATCATGCAATGGCAATATGACAAAAGTAAAGTATGTCATGATGATGAACGGAACGGTGGAAAGTTGCATGGCAATATATCTCCGAATGGCTATGGAAATGCCATAATAGGTAGGTATGGTGGCTGTTTTGAGGAAGATATAAGAAGGTTTATGTGTGATAGAGCATATCGTATCACGGGGTTTGGATGCACCGGCAAAGTTTGCACCAACTCTCAAGGTGAGAAAGGGCAATGCACGGTACCAAAGAGGCTAGCAATGATGGAAAGGTAAAACTGCATATAATCCATGGACTCAACATTAGTCAAAAGAACTCATATACTTATTGCAAAAATTTAGAAGTCATCAAGAATCAAGTACTACGCGCATGCTCCTAGGGGGATAGACTGGTAGGAAAAGACCATCGCTCGTCCCCGACCGCCACTCATAAGGATGCACAAGCCAGGTACACTTCATGTTTCAAATTTATTACACAACTTTAACCATACGTGCATGCTACGGGACTTGCTAACTTCAACACAAGCATTCTTTGAATTCATAATCACCCAACTAGCATGACTTTAGTATCAGTACCTCCATATCTCAAAACAATTATCAAGCATCAAATTGATCATACCATCCAATTCACTTCCTATGATAGTTTTTATTATATCCAACTTGGATGCTCATCATTCTAGGACCAACTTTATGATAATAGCAAATACCATGCTGTTCTAAAAGACTCTCAAAATAATATAAGTGTAGCATGAGAGACTAGCAATTTCTTCAAAATTAAGACACCACCGTGCTCTAAAAGATATAATTAAGTGAAGCACTAGAGCAAAAACTATCAAGCTCAAAAGATATGTGAAGCACATAGAGTATTCTAGCAAATTCTAATCAAATAGGCTTCTCCCAAAACGTGTGTACAGCAAGGATGATTGTGGTAAACTAAAAAGAAAAGACTAATATAATACACGACTGTGACGCCCGGATAATCAAGTTACAGTAACCTCTGCTAATGATGCCTCATCACCACTCTTACCGTTGTAAACCTTGCGATGATTCAATCCCGTTCGATTTCAAATTTCAAAATCAAAGCAAACAATAAAAGTTTTTCAAAATTTAAAACAAAAGTGTTCCGGAGATGCCATATTTTACATAAGTCAATATGGTGTAATAAACACAATTTTATAAACTGCCTAAGTATTTTAAAATAAATAAAAACAGAAAAGGAAAATAAATAGAAGAAAGAAACTAACAAAAAAAAAAGAGGGAACCCCCTCCCACGGCCTACTGGCCTAGTTGGCCGGCCCATTCGGGCGCAGGCCCATCCGGCCAGCCCACTGGCCCATCCGGCCCCCTCACTCCCTTAACCCCCCCCACTCCCCACCGAACCCTAGTCCCACCCGCAGCACCTCCCACTCCCCCCCCGTCGCCCCCACGAGCTGGATCGGGCTCGCC
>NC_041391.1:569704435-569711769 GCF_002162155.2 Triticum dicoccoides
GCGCTCCCCGCTCCTGCTCGCCGTGGTGCCTCGCACCGGGCCGCACCGCACCGGCCTCTGCTGCCGCGCGCCGGTGCCCCGCGAGGCCACGACGTCGCCTAGTGGCCCTCCCAGCTTCGCCTCCTGACGCCGCCACCGGCCGTCGCCCACGGCGGCCGCCCGCACATCGGCCCCTGCATTCGGGCGGCGCCCAGCGCCCAGCGCCCGTTAGCACCCATGGCCGATAAGGCCATTGGCCCTATGACAAGTTGGCCCCACCCCAGAACGTTTTTTTTAAAAAGGAGTAAAAATAAAAATGATTAATAAAATTAATTATTAATTAATTAATTAACTAAAATTAATTAAGTTAATTAATCCGGTTTAATTAATTTAATTAACTAGTTAATTTTAGTTAAACTGTAATTAGGATTAAACTAAACCCTAATTAAACCTAACAGTGTATGACAGGTGGGTCCCACGGGACCCACATGTCAGGTTGACCAGGTCAAACGGTCAACGCTGACTGCTGACGTCAGCACAACGTCATGCTGACGTCATAAATCCATTTTCGAATTAATTAAATAATTAATTAAATTTCAGAAATTAATAAAATCTTTAGAAAATCATATCTTTTAATCCGTAACTCGGATTAAAATATTTTCAACATGAAAGTTGCTCAGAACGACGAGACGGATCCGGATACGCAGTCCGTTTGTCCGCCACACACCCCTAACCTATCGAACTCGCAACTTCCCCCTCCGGCTCCTCTGCCCGAAAACATGAAACACCGGGGATATTTTCCCGGATGTTTCCCCCCTTCGTCGGTATCACCTACTACCGCGATTGGGCACACCTAGCATCGTTACTTGTCATGTCATGCATCGATATGAATTTGTTTGCATTGTATTCATTGTTTCTTCCCCCTCTTCTCTTCGGTAGACTACGAGACCGACGCTGCTGCTGCCCAGTTCGACTACGGAGTTGCCGACCCCTCCTTCTTGCCAGAGCAATCAGGCAAGCCCCCCCCTTGATCACCAGATATCGCCTACTCTTCTCTATACTGCTTGCATTAGAGTAGCGTAGCATGTTACTGCTTTCCGTTAATCCTATTCTGCTGCATAGCCTGTCATTGCTGCTACAGTCATTGATACCTTACCCGCAATCCTAAATGCTTAGTATAGGATGCTAGTTTATCATCATTGGCCCTACATTCTTGTCAGTCTGCCTTGCTATACTATCGGGCCGTGATCACTTGGGAGGTGATCACGGGTATATACTATACATACATACATACTATACAGATGGTGACTAAAGTCGGGTCAGCTCATTGAGTACCCGCAAGTGATTCTGACGAGGGGGCTGAAAGGACAGGTGGCTCCATCCCGGTAGAGGTGGGCCTGGGTTCCCGACGGCCCTCGACTGTTACTTTGTGGCAGAGCGACAGGGCAGGTTGAGACCACCTAGGAGACAGGTGGGCCTGGCCCTGCTCGGCGTTCGCGGATACTTAACACGCTTAACGAGATCTTGGTATTTGATCTGAGTCGGCTACGAGCCTATACGCACTAACCATCTACGTGGGAGTAGTTATGGGTATCCCGACGTCGTGGTATCAGCCGAAGCACTTCAGACGTCAGCGACGGAGCGGCGCGCGCCGAATTGGACTGGAACGCCACTAGGCTAGGTCTGCTTTCGGCCGCCCTCGCAACATGCAGGTGTGCTATGGGCAATGGGCCCAGACCCCTGTGCGCTTAGGTTTAGACCGGCGTGCTGGCTTCTCTGTTGTGCCTAGGTGGGGCTGCGACGTGTTGATCTTCCGCGGCCGGGCATGACCCAGGAAAGTGTGTCCGGCCAAATGGGATCAAGCGTGTTGGGTTATGTGGTGCACCCCTGCAGGGAAGTTAATCTATTTGAATAGCCGTGATCTTCGGTAACAGGACGACTTGGAGTTGTACCTTGACCTTATGACAACTAGAACCGGATACTTAATAAAACACACCCTTCCAAGTCCCACAGACAACCCGGTGATCGCTTTTCCACAGGGCGACGAGGGGAGGATCGCCGGGTAGGATTATGCTACTGCGATGCTACTGGAGATGCTACTTGAAGATGCTACTTGTAGATGCTACTTGGGGGACTTCAATCTACTCTCTTCTACATGCTACAAGACGGAGGCTGCCAGAAGCGTAGTCTTCGACAGGATTAGCTATCCCCCTCTTATTCTGGCATTCTACAGTTCAGTCCACCGATATGGCCCTTTACACATATACCCATGCATATGTAGTGTAGCTCCTTGCTTGTGAGTACTTTGGATGAGTACTCACGGTTGCTTTCTCCCCCCTTTTTCCCCTTTCCTTTCTTTCTGGTTGTCGCAACCAGATGCTGGAGCCCTAGAGCCAGACGCCACCGTGGACGACGACCCCTACTACACCGGAGGTGCCCCTACTACGTGCAGCCCGCTGACGACGTCCAGGAGTAGTTAGGAGGAATCCAGGCAGGAGGCAATCGCCTCTTTCGATCTGTATCCCAGTTTGTGCTAGCCTTCTTAAGGCGAACTTGTTTAACTTATGTCTGTGCTCAGATATTGTTGCTTCCACTGACTCGTCTATGATCGAGCACTTGTATTCGAGCCCTCGAGGCCCCTGGCTTGTATTATGATGCTTGTATGACTTATTTTATTTGTAGAGTTGTGTTGTGATATCTTCCCGTGAGTCCCTGATCTTGATCGTACACATTTGCGTGCATGATTAGTGTACGATTGAATCGGGGGCATCACAAGTTGGTATCAGAGCCGACTGCCTGTAGGAATCCCCGTTCCAACTCCTTGGCCGAAGTCGAGTCTAGTCGTTGAAAAACTTTTACTAACATGGCTGTGTGGCCCATGGGCCCATGTCGCCATCGGGAGGTATTAGGATCTTTTATTCCTCGACCTTTACTCTGGGATTCTGAACCCTCTTCTATTCGGGTTAAACGATTTTTACTAAAAACTAACTTTAGGTTCTCGAAAATACTTTCTCCCGGAGAGCCCCTTCAGTCCAGATGGTCACCGACTGCACCAGAAGATTTCAGAGATACTCTTTGATATTCTCTCGAGACTTTGTGCCCATCACTTTTGCTATTCCCGACCACCGATAAATCCTTATGGATAACTACTTACACTTGCCATTCTTACGATCATTCCCCATTGTTCTTGTTATTACAAGATACCTGAAGTTTTCTCTATTGTTCCGAGAATACTTCGTGCCTACTGCCTAGCAGTTCTTTGCCACATGAATACCCCTTCAAATAAATCCCCGCACTTGTCAAGTATCCGCTCATCCCCAGTTGTTTATGAGTTTCACAAAAGTCTTCAAAATACTATTCGATCTTCCAAAAATCCTCTGGAGCCTTTGGCTCTTGAAATTCTTGCTTGCTCGCATTATGGTTAATCCCATAAGTCTCGTAGTCTTAATGACATTCCTTGTCATTATCATTTTGAGTCTGTTGACTCAATATGTTTGCGAATGCCTGCAATCATCATTGATCCTTATAAATTACTTCTCCGGCTAAGCTGCCATTCTTTTAACTGGAATTGGTTCTCGACCAATCCAATTGTCATTGATTGTACCATAAGGCTATTCAACTTATCCATCCCTACTCAGAGCATTGCTTCTGATCCCTTGATTTGGAAATCATAATTCCTTTGCATTTGACAATTGAGTTAGTCAGTTGTTTCTATAATCTGATCTCCTTGCAATCTTCTTCCTCTAGTTGAGTACCAATGCTCACGTCAGATCCCTTGTGGACCACCAGATCCTTTGTTGGATTTTATCTGACAACGCCCTTCATATTCAATAACCTTGTGAGCCTTTCCTCTGATACATAATGCCTTTGGTAAATTGTATCCTCTGCTTTCTTAACCATGCTCTGTCTTCGATCTTGAGTTAATTACTTCTAAAGATTCTGGTATATGATTCTAAGATGCCCCGATGGGTTGAACCTATGCCTTCCTTAATGGGTGTGAACTCGAAAGTTTTCACGAGTCGTACTCTTCTGGTATTTTGCCAGATAAAATTTCAAACTACAACTTCATTGAGCGCGAGAAGTGAATGAAAGGTTGTGCATTGGAGAAGTGGGAGTCGACCTTGAACTTTGCGTTCATGCCCATGGACACGATGTACATCCTCTCATCAAAGCTTCTTTTAAAATCAATTATTCCCTTGGTATAAGTTCATCTTATATCTGAGATCTGGCCTTTATGCAATCGTGGTTCTGACCATGTTCTCCTTTAAATATCATGTCCTGTGCAAGTTTAAGCACTTGTCTTCTATAGAGCAATACCCCAGTTCAACTTCTAGTTGATCTGTCGTCGAGTATTACCACCTGGTATCTCGAGATTATCTTGGAACTGCATAATTTCTTATGAGTTCTTCATCAAGTACTACATACTCACCGATTACAATTTTTCATGGGCTCGGAGTTATTGAACACTCAAAGACACCGATAACTGAACTGAGTCTGCTCTACGGTTCAACAACTCTTCAGTAAGCTTCTATAAGTACGAGTTGTACCCGATCACGCCATTCCTAGCCTGTTTGGCTATATCATTGTCGTGACGATTCTAACGGTGCTACCTGGTCCTTATTCTCGGAGCACCAATTTTCGACGATGAACTAACCTTACGTCGATTTTCCTCGTCATACCCTTTCACCTTAAACAACAAGCTTGAGTTCGAGTTTGTGTCGTACCCATGGTTCCAATGACTTTTGGCTTCATCATTCCTTTGACTTGATGTCGTCGCTGATTGATTACTTCTTCATGAAATCTGTCGACAAATTCCTCATCAACCTTATGAGTTCTTCCAGGATATCAATTGAGTTCATGATGAGAAATACTATCCTTGCCCTCGATGATCTGCGTTATCATCGACCACTTTATTGCCTTCCCACCAACACAAGCTTATTCGTGTTTGATGTTATACCTTGAGTTCCTTGCTATCTAGCAATTGTTCTCCCTTACCTTGGAACATTAACATCTTTTATGTCAAGAACGTCGTGAGAATTTCACCACGTCTTGAGAGTTCTTGGTATTGTGATAACTTCACACCCTCACCATTCTTTCTTGGTCCTCGTGTTGATTCCAACCGGGGTACCCACAAGTGAACAGTGTTCTTTGGATTCTGCCCTTCTAGCAACCCTCTTGATTTGAAGTTAATGGTTGACCGTTCATCCTTAGCCTATTGGTTATTGAATCACCATTCCGACATTGGTCGTGCAACCCAGCCCATATTCGGGTGCACCTTTCAAACAATGTTTAATTGTGTATGTTTTCCTCGAGGATACTTCCTTATATCATTCGATCTGACAAATGTTATCTCCTTGTTCACTTAGTTGTGGAAATCCATCTTTCGGAAATCTCAATGAATTGTCGTTGAGTTCATCAGCCACATCCTTGTCCTCTCCTAGGGTTAATGATGAACTCTTGTTAACGGAAATCACTTCATAGTTCATTTCCCGATAATCCTACAGTGTCATCCCGTCAATTGTTTTGCACCTTTCCTTCTCAGGCATCCTGAGTCCGAGGTATCCTAACACCAATCAGATCTGAATCTTGGTAAGATATGATGGTTGGAACATTTTTCCAAGAGTTATAACACCGGTCTTTTATGACCCGGTAAGGTGATGGCATGTCCAGCACACCTGGCCGGATGACCTGCTGTTATAGTTTCCTTATTAGCAAGGTTATCCATCCTTCCATGAGGAAATTGTAAGACTTACTCTACCAGTTTTCCTGATGGATCCTTCCTGTTTCCAAAGTCTGATCTTCACCTGATGGCCTTGTCAATGCTATTTCGAAGCATGTCTATGGTACTCCGATTTTCAACAAGAACATTTGAAGCACAATGCTAAATTTTCTTTATCAATTATCCAAACACCGTTGTATGGGTAATGGCATGAAATTTCTCTCCCCTTTCCTAAAAGGGTTTTCTACAATTATATCTGTCGTGGATATCATGCTCTCCTTGTCCTTGGGAAGGATATACCCCTGAAATATGTGTTTAAACACATTTTCCTTTCCATTGTTCTGATTAATTTGATAATCATATTATCCTTTCCATTGTTTGGTTTAACCTTTCTTGAGGTTTATATGATCTAAGCAGTAATATTTTCCTGCTTACGGAAACCCCTCGGTGTACCACCTTGTCAGTAAGACCCTGTTGCTATCGCTGATGACATTTCGGTAACCACCAATGGACGAGAACTTTGCCTATTGGTCCGCCTCGTTTCAACGAGCAGGAAAGTGGTTCTCTTCGTTCCTCGCCCTTGGTACCGATGTTGTTGCCGACATAACTATCAGGCTATCCCCTGACATACTATGCCTACATGGTCATGCAAGACGTCACCGCTCCTTCTACTTTTATCCCACATGGTGGGCCCATAACCCACAGATCCACAGGATCGAAACCTGACTCTCCGGTACGTCCTTGTTGTCACAGTTATTCCTCGCGCTTGACTTTGTAAGTAATTCATGGGCCACTTGCCCAGTGATCTATTCTGCTATCTGATACAATGCTTGTTCACATTGCTCTAAACCCCTTCGACACTTCGTATCAGGCATCGAACGGTTGCCTGCTCGCTCAAAGCATCCCATGAAACCTCATTACTTTGCTCTCGATATTTTCTTAAGCTTCAACTCGAGAGTTACTTTCTGCCACCTTCCCCGATGTTATCGAACGGATAGTCAACCTTGTAGAGGTTCGTTCTCCCGGAATACCCCCTTATTCTTTCGTTAGTACGATGGAACCCCGACTTCATCATGACGACCGAAACAGCAAAATGAAGACATCAATGTCATGGATCGACCTCTTCGAGAAGAGCAACCAAGACCGAGAAGAATCGTTAGAATTTCGTAACCTATTCTTCCCCCTTACTCCCCTCCTAAATCTCGGGACGAGATTTCTTGTAGTGGAGGAGAATTGTGATGCCCGGATAATCAAGTTACAGTAACCTCTGCTAATGATGCCTCATCACCACTCTTACTGTTGTAAACCTTGCGATGATTCAATCCCGTTCGATTTCAAATTTCAAAATCAAAGCAAACAATAAAAGTTTTTCAAAATTTAAAACAAAAGTGTTCCGGAGATGCCATATTTTACATAAGTCAATATGGTGTAATAAACACAATTTTATAAACTGCCTAAGTATTTTAAAATAAATAAAAACAAAAAAGGAAAATAAATAGAAGAAAGAAACTAACAAAAAAAAAGAGGGAACCCCCTCCCACGGCCTACTGGCCTAGTTGGCCGGCCCATTCGGGCGCAGGCCCATCCGGCCAGCCCACTGGCCCATCCGGCCCCCTCACTCCCTTAACCCCCCCCC